>NW_024884142.1:23308478-23406402 GCF_019232065.1 Centrocercus urophasianus
CCACTCAAATACAAGCTGCAAGGCACTCCAGGAACACAGAAGAAATGATCATAAATGTATCCAATCAGTAACAAAGGCTTCAGCAATACTTACGAAGGTGCTATGTCCAGATGGTTGATGCTGTAACCAGATGTACAGAACCCTCCTAGTGTTGTCGATATGGTCACAAAAGCAACAGCCAGCTCATAGTTGCATCCTATGAACCCAGCTGCTACTAAGAACAATGCAGGTCCAATCATTCCTTTAAAACAGAAATTTTACAATTAAGGGACTTTATGCCAGAAAATTAACATGTTCTGAGCTGCGTGTACATACAATCTCCAACACCACCTAGTGCACAGAATCCAGCACTGCACTATGTGCATCACAGTGAGCAGCAAAGAAAAGCAGATCAGTGCAAACCTCTGGCGGTCTTGATAAACATTGCACAAACCAGAAAAATCCTACTCTAGCTTGAAAGAACTAACTTCATCTGGAAAACTAAAAATCAATGGACAGTGAAAGTGATGTGACAAGTTCATTTTATTTATCATTATATAAACAGTAGACTCTGCGCTGAGACTGACAGGTGAGCAATGCACAGTGAGGAAGTTACTCCCATTTAAGTCTGTTTCAGGAGCCAACAGGGACTTCTGCAAATCATAACAAAGTAGAGCTGGAAGATTTCATATAAATACATACATACATAGCTCTTCCACATACACCTTCTAGAATGAGTGCCATGTTTAATATCTGAACATCTGGTATGTCTACACCAGAGCCTGCTGTACATCTTAGAGAACCAGGCTAGCTTTTGAGACTTAGAAACATAGAATGGCCTGGGTTGAAAAGCACCACAATGATCCTCTAGTTTCAACCCCCCTGCTATGTGCAGGGTCACCAACCACCAAACCAAGCTGCCCAGAGCCACATCCAGCCTGGCCTTGAATGCCTCCAGGGATGGGGCATCCACAGCCTCCTTGGGCAACCTGTTCCAGTGCATCACCACCCTCTGAGTGACAAACGTCCTCCTAATATCTAACCTAAACCTCCCATCTCAGTTTAAAACCATTCTCCCTTGTCCTATCTCTATCAACCCTAGTAAAACAGCTGTTCCCCCTCCTGTTTATACGTTCCCTTCAACTACTGGAAGGCTACCATGAGATCTCACCAGAGCATTCTCTTCTCTAAGATAAACAAGCCCAGTTCACAACTTCAGGTACTGAAAACAATTTAGTTGGCATAGTAGCCACCATCCTTTCTTCAGTTAACTTTGGCACCCCATTTCCCCATACCACAGCTGGCTAGTTACATGACTTCATCACAAACTCCAAAACCAGCTCCAAATACATGCCAAAAAATGCTGGCTTCACCAATGAAACCCTTAAAAACCCACTTTTTCCTTGCACAACAGCATGTTTTCCCCTTGGTTTTACAGACATAGGCGTGAAGGCCAGCTGTAAAACCAGATCACCAGAACTGAACAGGCCTATGAAAACAAAAATACTTGAGAGTTTATTAGATGAGCTGCTTTAAAGCGAGCAACTCAATCAGCAGAATTGGAGAAGCAGAGAATTAAGTGCAGTGATGGACATATATCAAGTAGGCTGCAACTTGTGTGGATATTGTGCCTGATTTTTCCCCTTTTCCTTCTCTTTTAATCATCTATCAACTGCCCTCTCTAAATGCATCCTTTTATTCATTTCTAGTAAAGGCTTTATCTTTCTGACTTCAAATCACCTCTCCTTCCCATCAGTCAAGACCACTTTGGTCTTGGATTCTACTTTGTCTTTTCATCCTGGTAGCACTGTAAATCTGGCAAGTGTATTTCCATTCAGTTACCTAAGTCTTAAATAAACAAAACACTGAGCAACACAGGCTCACTTTGAATGATATCCTCTAACTGAGAGATGATATGTTTGTAATAATGACGTGGCCTAAATGAATCTTCTGGCTATCTCTGGTTATTTCTTTCTCCAGTATTTCTACTTCATTACAAAAAAAAAAAGGCAGTATTTACTCTTGACAAATCCATGCAATGTTCTCCCCATTCCTCTTCTCCTAAGAGTATCCACACTGACAGTAAGGTTTATATTTCTCTGATGACTACAATTACTAGAAATGGCTCTTTTCAGGCTTTTTTTTAAAGAAAAAGATAGTATTTATGATGCTCTTTTTCTGTTCACTCTCACAAGACAACTGTAAAACTTCAGAGGCTGCAGGCTATGTTCCCAAGTATTGTAGCATTTCATCATTATCTTGCCAACTAACATACACGCCTCAATGTTACAGTCACCTCAGTTTTTGTCATTTATTCTAGACTAACTCCTTTAATTCTGTTGATAATCTTCTAAAGAATCAGAGAAGGCATTAAATATTCCACCCATCTCCACAAGTCATAATTTCTTACATGTAAAGTGAAGCGCACAACATTCACGATCTAGTAGCAAAGATGGCCATGTTTGATGTAGACTGTCATCTTGCTAAGATTACATTTAACACGAGAAGCTAGGGACAACACAGGTGAACAATCACATTCACATAAAGTCAAAAAGTTGTTCTTATTTGGAAACTAATTACCACTTCAAATTCAAGGGACAGTTTACATCAACTTTTGTCTTCTCACATTTGCACCAGCTGTTATTATTTTCTACTATAATGCTACAGAGCTTAATATATTGCAGTACTTAGGTTACACTTCATGATATTTTTTACAAAATTCACCAAGATGAATTATCCTTCTTAATGACTGATATTAAGTGCATATAAGTTCTACACTACTATTGAGGAGTTCAACACTCCTCAGTAAGAAAAGAATTATATTCCAATTTTTTGGGGAGGAGAAGGAAGAACAGCATTGGATTGCACAGCAAGGATTGCACATAGAATAAAAAGAACACATTGCTCAAAGCCATCAGTCCAGCAGCACCATTAAAACAGCCTGTATTTTCTGTATCTGAACCACTACTGAATTAGGACACGTTGCTGTTTCTACAATGGTACAGTCATGGCTCTGTTTTTAAGTCAAGCACATTGTCAACAGAGTTAAAAAAAAAAAAAAAAAAAAAAAAAAGTGTAAAATCTATTAGTATTTCTGGATTTATCATTGTGACTTTTACTAATACTCGCCTCTATACTCTCATTCCCTTTTAGAACCCTTTGTCAGAAAGAGTACCAGTTGGGATTTGATTTACTTGCTTTAATTTCTGAATATGTATGTTGAATATCTCTATGATCAGTGAAAAAGTCAGAAGAAAAAAAAAACAACAAAAAACCTTGGCCTGAGGGCTGGGCAGAGCTGAGGGTAAAGTATGTCCATCAGTTAAAACAACACCAAACATTACAAGACAAATTACATCTACCAAAGTCAGAAAAGTGTGAGCGAGGCTTAAGACATAGGAATTCAAAGGAATACTATGTACTAGAAAACAAGGTGATGCCAGATTACTAACCAAACAAACAGATGCCTAGACACACTGCAGTTCCTCCTCCACACACTATCAAAATTAATACAATGAATAGCATCTCCTTCTCCAGCCACGTACAATCTGGCTTCATCTCACAGCAAACTGCCACACTTCTGCCTCTCAAAGCTTTAACTTTTCCCAGACTGGTCCCATGATGTCTTCCCAACTAGAGACAATCCTTGCACTTACCTATTAGGGTAAAACATTTGCGAACACAAACAGTGGAGAAGTTCTGTTTTTCTCGTAAATGATCAGCAATTTGCCCAGACAGAATTATACAAAGCCAGCAGCCAAAATAAGGCAGCGCAGATAAAAAGCCATTCTGTTGAGACAAAAAGAAAAGACAGTTAAAATACTAAAATTCAATGTGATGAAAAAAATCATCTGACTTAGAGCATTAAGAAAGTCTGAGTCAGGACCATTCATCTATGGAACTACAGTTGGCTTTCCTATGAGAGAGAAACGTAAGGATAGAAAAGATAAAGCATTTTAGTCACTGATGTGTAAACTCTTGATTGTATAATGTAATCTGGAACTACCAATACAGCCAGCTGAAGAACTCAAAGGTTTAAATCAGTGACTGGGATCAGGAAAAAGGAAACTGCAAAGTATTGTGTGGTCATGAACTTGATCATGCAAGTATTTTGAAAGAGCAGTTTCAGATTAGATATGACACGAGTTGCTTGAAGTAAGTGAGAGCTGTAGCTACTAGTCAGAATTTTGAAAGCAGTTATGGAGTCTGTGATGTCAGATTCAATACTTTCAACAGTGTGTTATCCCACAACTATATGCTGACACATCTGATGCTGGCTATAATCAGACAAGATACAGAATTAGAACTTTCATTAGATTCAGTTTGAACATCCTATGGTCCCATTATTCAGGATCTGCCATTACTTACACTGCTGTCACCTGCTAACTTCCCTTTCCTTAAAGGAAAGTTGTTTGGTAGTGACTTCTGCCTGAAACTGCATGTTTTTCTTCTGAAGAAGGAAAAAAAGTTCTACTAAGCAGCATAGTAGAACATAACCTAAACTGTGGTTAAAATGAAGCATCTGGATAGACAAGTATATTTGGCAAAGAAGATTGTATGGGAACTGCTGAGTCACAGCCTGAACCTCCGATTGATCACCTGAGGCGAGCCACGAGTCAGCCAGAGGAGCACAGGTGAAGGCAATTCACCTGTACTGCTGGAAGGCTCCACCCCTCCTAGACCTATTTAAGAGCTGGCTACCAGTAGGGAAGGATCTTGTCTGGAGGTTCCTCCTTCTGGTGTTTTGTGGGTGAGCCCAGCATAAGGGTAAGCCTTCCATTTATTCTCTTTTGTTATCATAGTCTACTTCGCCTCTCTTGCTTATTTTGTGATTGCAATATCTTAATATCCATTGATTATACAAAAACGTAAGAGGTTCCCTAGGACATTAAATCTGACACGAGGCCATAAACATGTTCCACTCTTTCAACATTCAAATATGCTGTCTGCTGGATTTCAATGCTAAGCTTTCAAAAGTAACAATTAAAATTCTGAAAAACATAAGCTAGTTTTAATAACAACAACAAAGAAGCAATTTAATTGAAGCACTGTGCAAAGGCACAGCATTGTATCTGCCACTCACTGAAGAAAGAAAAAGTATTTATTTGGAAGGGGTTCAATCAGACTGAAGTGTTTTCTCCACCCTCTCCTTAAAACGTTTACAATGTCACTTACCCAATGATACTGTTAATTTCCAATTAAAAGAAAAATAGTGCTTTTCATGAGTGAGCAAAAAAGTAGATAGTGTTTCTGAAGCTACAAAATAAACTATAAGTTCTGAGGCAATCATGCAAACAAAGTAACAGAAATATGGGACTTTTTATAGTTACTGTTTTGTAATAGAAATATATATTTTTTAATATACTTATTGTTTCAAATCCATCTTTAAACAGAAAAAATGATCCAAAATGCTATTGCTAATTTAAATGTCAAATAATTTCTGAAATCCAGTGGAAACTTCAATGCAGATAACCTTGTAGATGTAGCTGCTTAATTATGGGGAATTATTTCACCATTTCTAAATTAAAAACTTACATCACAAGTTTTCTTAAACAGGTTAATATAGAAACTATTAATTATGGTTAAATATTACAACTATATAACTATGTATAGTTACTACAACTATATAACTATAATTAATTATAGTAACTATTTTCTTATTTATCTCACCTCCTGTGCATCAAACCGCAGGATCTCCTTCATGTATGTGGGTAAGAGTGTGAGAAGTGTATAGAAAGTCCAGTTATAGGAGAAATGGGCTACAACAATAGCCCAGAGTGGAAGGGACTCCAGTATAGGTCTCCAGGGAACAGACTTCTGTGTAGTGAGCTAGCAAGAAGGAAAAGAGGAAAAAAAAAAAAAACTAGAACATCAAGATAAACTTAAACTACAGATGCTGTTATCCTACCCAAATCCACACTGATCACTCATTCAAAAGAGCACAATGTGAATTCATAGCAAAAGATGAATTAAATGGCAATGATGAAGTTACTGTTACCTTCTCGCTAAAGATACACTCATGCATGTTACTGCTCTGCTATTAATTATTGCAACTTAAACCAATCACTTTGTAATGGGAATTTTTTTGAAGTATATAGATAAAATATAATGTATACCTTCCCTTACCATGATTTGTCGCCTCTAGTTTTTACCACAAATGATTAAACATGTAAGGTCAGTCTTATGCATTTGGCTGAATCTTCCTACTCAGTCCTAGATAGTAACTCAGACTGCTTCACAGCTTAGAAACGTGTCTCCTCAGTCAAATGGCTCATAATAGAATCTCCAAAATGTTTTCTCTGCAAATAGTAATCTCTCTCTTCTCTATCATAGAAGACACATGTTGAAAACATTGTTTTACAAATTTTTAAGACATCATACGGGTCTGTTTTTGGTATTAAAAAAAGCTCAAGTTGTATTACTTATTAAAATAACATCACAATAATAGTGACAAAAAGCATTATCATAAATGTTTTGATTGACTACCAGTTTTTCTCATTTACACAATTGCATCATATTTTTCTTTTCTTGACATACACTGTCTTTATTGCAGATTAATGATGTTTTTCAAGACATCAGAGCATTATGCTAATAACAATACTTGTAGTTTATGTTATTACTTAAGAAAACATGATTACAATAATGTGCTATACCTGGTCTTTTAAAGAAGAAAGAATATATTCTCTTTCAGCACGTGAAATACTCTTGTGAGTTTCTGGTTTATCACTAACAAGCCACATCCAGAAGAAGAACCACAGTACACCAAGGGCACCTGTTATTGGATAAACATGAATAAGGAGGTATAAATAAAAACAGAATAAGTTCTGCTGAGTGAATAATATTCTCAGACAATTGAGAAAAATTAATATCCATTAAAATTATATTAAAGCATCTGGAAAAGCTTTCTTTACTTACAAACAGTAGCTCCCCCAAGCGGCTTAACAATACAGTAAGTAGTAAAGGATGACTTTAGGAAAGTGATGTTTGTTCTGTTTTTGTTCTGGTTTGTCTTCCCCTCTAGCAAGTGCCTTGTAGAGCAAGGAAAATGCATACATATACATACTGTATTTTTATTTGTCACATAGAACAGCCATGAAGAATACAGCTCACACAGAGGAATTTAATCTCAAAAAACCCTTAGCATGATATGTATCACTATATATAGCTTAACTGATGTACCAGCATCTATTTTCCTTTTTAAGCAAAGCTTCCAGAACTATCATTTGAAAAAGTTAACTTTTTCAATAATCAAGCCAAATTGGCTGCATTTTTACTTGACAACCAGTGTAACTTTTTTCCACTTGTCTAGTTCCATTTCCTTCTTTTTTAATTACACAAAAATCAAGAGCATGTCTTGATGAACAAAGTGTAAGCTTTCCATTTTATTCTGATTCTTTTCCCTATGCAGAACATGAAACAGCTTAGAAATGTAAACAGTCCAATAAAAAGCATCAGTTTGATCTATGACATCTTATCAGAAAATTTATTATGTTTGAGCTCCTTCTAGAACACAGCTCACAGTAAACATGCTATGCTTTGCATTTTGGACATTCTTTCAGAGTTCCTGTGACTGCTAGAGAAATATTACACACAGTCTCCATTTAAAGCAGCAGTAACTTTTCACATGTTCTTTCACGCAGAGTAGAAATTCACTCCTGGGATTAACATTATTAACTCAATTTCACACTTCAAGTAAGTAATTCCAGCCTGTTATTTCTGCGTGGAGGGAAATGCTGGAAACATTTGACTTGTACCAGCTTTTGTCCCCCTCAGAGACATCTTTGCTCATTGGAAGCAAAGCTCACATATCCATGCAAAGGAATTCACTTGCTTTAAATATCTCTACTCCCCAGGAGGAAAAGAAATGACAGCCCTACATCAAACATATTTTTAAAAACTTAAAGTTTCATACAAGAGGTAATAAACAATATACCGTGGCTTACAAAAAGAATATGGATCATAACTTTAATAATAAAAACTCTTACCAAATATGTAAAACACATAAACCCAGTTCATATAGTAGCAAATTAAACCAGACAGTGGCAGAGAGACAACAGTTCCCAGCTGCGCACCTAGCAGAGGAAAGCAAACCAAAGTATAAAAACAATCGTTAGTTCATCATTAGACTCTTTAAATTAAGAGTTGTTTTCACTTTTGTTTTCCTGCAAAAATCATGCAGGTAAGATTTGCCACTGACTACCAGAAAAATGGCACAACAAACTGCTTTGCCAAATCCAAAGAAATAGAGGTCATAAACATCCAAAATAATAAGCAAAGAGCAATAAAAAGAAAAAAAATTCCTGACACATTCACCTCCAAACAAGTGGTGGCTACAATACATTCAAAATGATACAACTCAATCAACAGACACTGCTGAGGAAACTGACCACAGTACAATTACAGACCTTGGAGGGAAGGAAGGGGAGGAAATAATATTCTGATGTTATGTAATTAATTTACATTGCTTATAGCTCCTGCTAGCAGTACTGAAACAGGAACGCTGGAGACAAGAGCCAGAAGGTATCCATATAACCAGCAGGTTCTAACTACACAGTCCCTAAATTTGGGTCCTTAAATTTGATCTTCAGGCAAAGAAGGGAAAGATGAGCAGATTCCAGCTCAGATATTAGCAGGAAAGAGCAGCTCTTGAATCATAATTAAAGAAGTATTGTGGCAAGGGTGGAGGTGGCACCCATATTGTTTACATAATTAGGAACACTCAACTGGGGACAAATACTGAAGCTTATCTCTTCATGTTAATTATACAATTGCTTTTCCAAATCCAATCTCAATTCAAAAAACGTTAGATTACATTAACATGGAAGCTGCCTAGATGCCATCTTTTTGGAACAGTTTTTGTTTGAGGCAGAAAAGCTTCAGCTACAAAACAACAAAACCGAGTACTCTGTTAAATACCCACCAAAAAGACAATTGTATGCAACTCAGTCATGTGCTCCCTTGGAAAGTCAATACTGTCACGACTTTCTAAGCTGCAGACCACATGACTGCCAACTATGGAAACGCAAGGAAAAGGAGGAAAAGGAAACACTTTGCTAAGATTATGCAAGATGCCTTATCCATCCATGCCTGCTTACTATCAGTTGTTCAAGGCCAAGGTCTCTTCTCACTTATACTTTGGAATGTGGCTTCACAAAGGAACAATTTAAAAGCTCCTAAAGCTAAAAGCAATAAGTGACAATCCCAGCTCCTTTCTCTCCACTTTTGTGTGCTGGCTCTCACATGCAGACTTTTTTTAAAAGCAGATTTAATTCACTAGTGTGGGAGAAAACATACAAAAAAGAGAAGAAACCGCCTGATGCACTAGGTGGGTTAAAGTGGCTCATGTGAGGGTCTGAAATAGCATACAGGAAGGAACGAAGCATGTGGCTACAAGGGAAGTGTGAAAATAGGAAGATGAGAGAACTAAGGCTTCATTCCTGCTGGCAGAAGTCTGCTACTAGACTGCAGTTGGTGCTTACATGGTATAGCCCTGTCTTCTTGATGAAGCCCAGGTCCAAGAAGTAAGCTGTCACAGAATTAATACTAACAGAAAGTTAAATGAGCCATTAACAGAATTTAAAATTTGTAACCCTTAGAGCAGAAACATGCTTGGACTGGTAAATTCAGAAAACTATATTTTTCACTCGCTCCACACATAGTGGATTGAGTAGTCTGTCAGATGAGTAAAACCTGAAAACAGAAGGCGGCTCAGTGTGTATGGGCAAAAGCAATGCACCCATGAAGCTCAGGGAATAATGCAGGGTGTCACTAATTAGAGCCACTGTTAAAAAACAAAACAAAACAAAAAACCCACCCTGGCTATCTCAACACAAAGGGGACTGGAGGCAGCCTTTGCCTTGAACAAACAGCCCTGTCATCAGTTGAGTAGATCAATTGATAGTGTAGATGTTTCTCCCTACAAGCATGTGAATGGCTGTCTCTTTTAGATTGCTGTACCAGTACCAGGGGAGTGAATACAAGACACCTCTCAGAGTATAAAAATGAACAATCTTGAAAATAATTTTGAAAAGAGCATCAGGCTTGAGCTGGCTTCAACCCACATACTGCTTCCCAGCAAGTGGAATTGCCCAGCATCACGAGCATATACAGAGAAGGAGAATCGCACTGATATTGTGATTGAACTGGGTATTGTAACTTCCACACTTTGCAAAATGTAAATTTATCTGTCTTATCTTCTCAGAATATGCTGTAAATCAGAAGTTCTATGTAACATCAAGTATCTTCAAAGTAATAAATTTCCTATGAAACATTACATCCTCCACACACGGAATGCCTAAAAGAACATGGAACTGATCTCTGAATCTTCTTCAAGCAGCTTGAAGCACTACTGAGAGCTACCTTGAGTTCCCCCAAAAACACCTTAAAAAAAAAAAAGAAGCCATATCCTGTGATTTTGCATTATTGCCCTATTTTGTTTCTGCTATTGCATCTCCTTTGTTCACAGTATCTTCTATTAATCAGCTTCACAGTAACTCCTTGCACCACTTGATACTGCAGCTTGAAGTTTATACATCATTGCAGATGAATACCTTTTCTCAAGGCTACAAAAGCCATAAAAAGCAACGATAATGAATGCAAAGCAAGATTTAACTCAATGCTATGCTTTCCAGATTAAATCCTGATTAAAACTGATAATATAAATCCCTTTGATTTAAGTCAATCCTCCCTGTTACAGCAGTAAAAATGCATAAGCCTGTTATTAGCGTGGGAATTTCTCACCTGCATATGAAATACTAAGGAGCTTGCTGCGTTCCAGGGGAGGAGCCCAAGAAGACCACATTGAATGCATAGCTGGGAAGGTAACACCCTAGATAAAAAAGAATCAATTCTGTTAAAAAGTAGCAGTTTTATAATTTCTTTCAAGTTTTCGTGTTTCAAACTGCATTTCATTAAAAAGCAGTAGAAAGATTTGTTAGGCTCTTGTTTAGAATGAAACCACCTGGGGAAAACAAAAAACAACAGCATGCAGTGTATGAAAAAATCAAGAAGCAGAATCAATTTCTTCTGCTTTTGATTCCGTATATACTGGAAAATCTGCAAGAATACAAACAATACTCTTTTGAACTCCTGGGTTCTGACTAAATGATGGATAACTCCAGTTTTGTGTCCTTATAAATAAAAAATAAGATGTACTTGTTAATTATTCAAAAAAGTAAAATTAAGCTACTCGAAATAAAACAATCCACATGCTACTACAGCATACCAATATTCACAGGGTCTAATTACTATGACGTGCCAATACATTATTCAGATATATGTTCAAGTTACATAGAGGAAAACCGTTACCTCTCCCAGTCCTTCCAAGGCTCTGACAGCAATGAGGTAGCCAACTCCCAAATCTGCAGCTAGTGGAGTAAGCAAGGTGAACACAGAGGTACCAAAGATGCCAAACCCCAACAAGAGCTTCCCTCCAATTTTGTTTGCAAGATATCCACCTGGAACCTGAGTAATGATATAGCCATAGAAAAAAGAACCAAGGATCCATCCCTGAGTATCAGCATCCCAAGAATACTTTTTCCCCTAAAAAGAGAAAACAAAACCCAAAATACAGTAAGTTCAAAATAGTTTCTCTGACCACGTTTTACACAAATTCAATCCCTTTTTTAATCCTTCATAGCTAAATCACAAATCTTTCATGGCCTCCCCCCTAGGGAGGCAATCAAAGTTGCACTGGAAGTAGTTTACACTGCGCAAACGTATCCAGGCCAAGTACAAAAATCATGACAACATTAAATAGAAGTCATCAGGTGATTATCCCTTTCTTGGTTAAGTGATACAGGTGCTGGTTGCAGGGATGTGCTTACATGAAAGTGGATCTCAATTCCGTATCACATTCTGTCACTCTGAAAAACCGATTTTCCTGCAGAAAATTTACAGAGAGAAAAGCAAGCAAAGAGATGCAGATGTCTAAATTTAAAATGAAGAAAGAGTAGACAAGGACAGGATAGGTGATAGACAAAGACAGAGATATGTGGAAGAACAGAATAAGGATGGCACAGAGCGAAGGTAAGTCTAGCAGATGAGACATTAAAGGCACAGATAATTGAGATAAGGAAGTTAGAGTCAACAAGAGGACATCAATCATTGCCCAAGAAGTGATTTTGAAGTCTGGGATCATTCCCAGAAGTCCTCTAAATGAGCAGCATCCATTTCACAGAAGCAATGAAGGAGAACAATTCTTCCCATTCCACACGTGGTTATAATTTGCTCCCAATAAATAATAAATGACCTCTAAACAAACAAAATGAAGGCAAGAAGAGGGCAAGAGTGCTCACTAATAAACTTAATTATGATGTGAGATCTATGCAAGTCCAAATCAATAGAACTTTTTTTTTTTTTTTTTTTTTTTTTTTTATAATGTAACTTCATAGGTAAGAAATGGGATTTTAAGGATTACTGTGTGGAAAGTCAATAGATGAAGGATACAAAGACAAGAACCATGATCTGGGAAGGGGATCAAAGAAGCGAGGGAAAAAATGCTGCACGTTAATTTGTAATAAAATTTCATGCCATCAAGACTGTGTGGAAAACAGTTAAACACAGAGAGTGATGTGAGCTCTGACGCACACGTAACACTAATGGTTGATCACTGGCATATAAAAGTGCGTCATAATAGATCTACAAGGTCAGATCAGCCAATTTGTAAAGAAGGGTGAAGAAAGGATATGCATTAAAAAACAACACATCTGACCATGAGCACAGCACTTCTAAATCAGCTGGTTATTTAGAGACATTATGTTTCAGAATTGCTTTAAAAGAACCACTGTAAGGGCCATCTGGTACAGATCAGCCAGTTCTCCTGTCATTTAAGTATGAGTCACCTATTGCAAACTTTATTAAAAACAACTTTACGTGCTATGTTTCAGAACAATACGCTTGAGACCTCACCGTTGTGTTGCGAGGAACATTTATGGTGGAGGAATGCTCTGGACACACATTGGAAGTTGTATTCTTTGCTAAGCTTGTGTTAGGTTCCACCATGTCCACCAGAGCAACGCTTAGGTTCACACGTAACGCATACAGAAGGAAGAACCCAAAAAAGGCCAGCAGTGCCAGATTGTAGCGAGCTGAGCAGCATGCAGGGACTGAAATGAGAATAAATAAGAAGGTTTTGTTTTAACACAACCTAACAAACAAGCAAAAAAACCCCAAAACAAGTGAGAATTTTTTTTTGAAGCTAATAATCTCAGAAATTTGTGGATTAGAAAAAATAAGTCAAGAAAAGTTGATTGTTCCAGTCTCAAGGGGGATATCAGCAGGGACAGAGGATCGGGGTAGAAAAATAACATTCGTTTTTCTGTTGGAGTGCAAAGGAAAAGTAATTCTGGTTTAGGCTATGTGGTGGTTATGTACACAAGTGTAGGGGCTGCAGTGGAAGTGCTGGTTTAGAAACGTGGTTTCGAAAGCTCTCTTGAAAATACAGTAATAATTACTGAAATTGGAATTTCACATAAAGAAAAAAAAACTGCAGGAAAAAAAAAAAGAGAGACACTACTGAGAAGTTTGTTAAGTAACTAAAAAAAAACCCATAGAATCATGAAGGTTGGAAAAAAATTACTATGATTATCTAGCCCAATTGTCAACCCATCCCCATCACGCCCACTGAACCATGTTCCTCAGTACCATATCTACACGTTCCTTGAACATCTCCAGGGATGGTGACTTCACCACCTCCCTGTGCAGCTTATGTCAATGCCTCACTCATTGTTTCCGAGAAGAAATCTATCTACTACTCAACCTGAGCCTCCCCTGCAGCAACTTAAGGCCATTATCTCTCATCCTATTGAAAATAGTTCAAGATGGACAGAAACTTTTATGGGAGCATTAATGAACAGCCAATGAGATTCCAGATAGTTTTCTAGGACAAGTTTCCCTTCTATAAATTTGTTTATAAAGCAACATGCATTTGCTAACAACTGCCTAAGCGAGAAAACTTGCAGGAAATCTGATAGCAAATACAGCCAATGCACTGCAGAACAGCAGCAGTTCCCAGATGCCCACTCTTTCCCTTCTTCAACAGCTGAAGCTGACAAAGGAAAATAGGTTTTAGATTTGGCATTAAACTTGCACTGTGGCATTAAGATGACTATCAGCCATTTATAATCAGCTTTCAGACTTTGCACTGTCACAGGTATCGATTTCCCCTAATGGTAGAACACCGCAGCCTTTGGCAGAGATTACCCACCCATGCTAGGAAGTTAGAAGCAGAGTCAAGCTGCATCTTGGCCAGCACATCACTGGTGGCCATAGGAAGGCTGCACACAAGCACACTTAGTAGTTCTGCAGATACTCTTTGTATGGGGATGGCTGAACCTACCCAAGCATTGAATTGCTAAGAAAACAAATAGTTACGAAGTAGAGTTTCCTTTTGTGAGATCTATGAACAACAGGACTGACTAGAGCCCGATCTGCAGCTGCAGCATGTCTCTTGACTACATTTTCTGATCTGCAGTAAGAAGAAAAAAAGCATTCCCTGTGCATAAGATATCTAAAGACTCTTTCTTATCCCAGAAACAAGGAACCCTTGGTTGTAGGGGCACCAACAGAACCTTCCTATAAAACTGTAGTTTTCATGAAAGTTGTAGAACGTTCTCATTTTTGAGGTCTCTATCACTGATCAACTTCATCTGAAGTTCACTATTGTTAATGCAAGCTGTTAAAAGGACAGCAAGGTAGTATTTGTTCTTTCTTTAGTAAATGAGTAACATGATAGGCTGCTAAGCAAATACATAAAGCATCTTCCAGACCAACAGCAATGACAGGAGCAGCATTTGAAAAATAGGCTTATCTCACTTTTAAATGATATAAGTGACAGCAGCCAATAATTTATTGCATGCTTTACAAAAAAAAAGCAGGCACCAAGAGCAGGAAGTGCTTACTGTACAAAAACAAGCCGAGACCTTCATTGTTATTCAAAATGCAATTTCCTTTAAATAGAAAATGTATAGTCTTCAAATTAGTAACAGTGAACATAATCACAAGAAGAGTTATTTAACCTTCCTAATGTTGTACCTGTATTAGCTGGAGTTACACAATAACAGAAGATTTAATACTGTACTATGCTGTAACCTTCTCAGGTACAGTTTAACCATTATTCTACTTCTGAACATCTCTTACTGGTATACACTTCGGAGAGCAATCTTCACAACACAAATATGTAACAACTCCAAGCCACTAATGTCTTTTTTTTTTTTCTTCCTGCTGTAAATAACTTATCACAGAAGTCTAATGAACACACAGATTTATAAGGTTGAAACAAAAGTCTGCTAAATTATTGCTTCCCTATCTTCCCACTGAGTATATCTGTAATACTTGAGAATATGAGGTCACATTAAAGGAACAGAAGATTCAAGAAGATTCTAGATGAGTTTCCCAAGGTTACGCACCTCCTCAGAACATCACCATATTTACTGGCAAAGAGATACTGCCATCATCCCCCAAAACTTCACAGTGTTGAAGATCTTACCTTGACTGGCAGCCTCGGGTCCTACATCTAGGGATAATGCTGATTGCAGGGGCATGTCTTATAGCACTAAAGCTATAACTGAACAAGAGTCTTAAATTGCAGAATTAGGTCTGTGCTGAAGGTCGCATGGCAGTTGTAGGAAGTTGCTTTTCTACCGCATTTTCCTTTTGGGTGAGGTGCATCACGATGGATTGTGCAAGCCCAAGAATGTACTGCTTTGGTAAACGACCTGAACTCTTAATTCCCCGCTGGCGCTTTTCAGTTGTTTTGCTGTACTACATGTCTCAGAAGCACAAACAGTGAAGGAACTCAAAGTCTCACAGCTGTCCGTACAGCCTGTCCTGGGACAGCCCACAGAACACCCTAATCTGCCTCATCTCACCTGGGCCCTGACCTTTAATGATCGCCTTCTCACTTTCATAGAATCATAGAATTGAGTTGGAAGGGATCCTCAGAGGTCATCTAGGCCAGCTTCCCTGCAATGAACAGGGACAGCACAGCTAAGCTAGATCAGGTTGCTCAGAGCCCCGTCCAGCCTGACCTTGAACATCCCCAAGGATGGGCATCCACCACATCTCCAGCCAACATGTTCCAACGCTTCACTATCCTTGATGTAAAAAACTCCTTCCTTACATCCAATCTAAATCTCCCCTCTTTTAATCTGAAGCCATTTCCCCTTGTCCATACACAGATGGAGAGCATGTCCCATTCTTTCTTACAGCCTCCCTTTAGATCCTGAGAAGCTGCTCTCGGGTCTCCCCAGAGCCTTCTCTCCTCCAGGCTGACCAGCCCCAGCTCTCAGCCTGCCCTCTTAGGGGAGGCATTTCACCCCCTGAATCAGTTTTACATCTTATCCTCATGCTGTCTCCCCACACGCCCTCCTCTGCCCCCCGCTGCCAGCTACCCGCCTTAGTCACACTCGGTCTTGAAGGTCTGCCGCACCCTCAGCAGATCCCGCCGAGCAGACACCGACCCGAGGTTCGAGCTATTTACGTGCAAAAGAAACCACTGGGATGCATCTCCCTGTCACCGCGCTGAGAACGAGGTCGCCTCTCCCAAGAAGGACAGCGGTAGGGGCCCGGCCAGAGCGAAGCGAGCCCTGGGGGCGCCATGGCAACGCGACGCCGGGGAGGTGCGCCCCCTGCCGGCCCTGCGGCGGGGCATGGCCGGTGGCAGTGCTGCCCGCGGCGCTGCAGCCCGCGTATCTCACCCGCGCCGAGCTGGGAGTCCTTCAGCAGCGGGGTGCGATCCTCTCTTTCCTCGGGCTCCATCTCGTTCCTGCTGCCCGCTCCGCGCAGCGAGCCCAGCGCCAGCTTGCCGGCCGCCACCGCAGAGAGGCCCAAACACGGCTGGCAGCGCCGCAGCCCACCGGCACTACCCCGCCGTGCCGCGCCGCGCTCTGCCCCGCTAGCGCCGGGCAGCGGCCGCCGCAGCCCGGTGGTCACGTGATGGGAGCTGACGGGCGGAAGCGGCCTCAGCCGCAGCTTGGCGCCGCTCCCGGCCCATCCGCTGCCGCCATCTTTGGTAAGGGCAGCGCTAGGCGGGCGGGGCGGGCAGGAGGAAGAGGCTGAGTGGGGGTTTGGTGCAGACTTGTCATTTGTCGTTTTGGGGAAAAAGTTACTCTTATTTACGTCAAATGCGCACAAGCCGCAGTTCTCCCTGGTGTCTTCTCGAGTATCATCAGAGCCACGCCACAGGGTGGGGCCATGGGGGATCGCTTCCACCTGTAAGCTGAACCCCAGATTCTCGCTAGAATCCCCTCATTATAACACAGCAACGGGGCTTCAGGAAGTAGATCGACCAGCAGAGTTTTTCTTAAGCTTTCTCTTTTTTGGTCTATCTCACTTGTTTCTTCTCACCGAGGCCAGTTGTATCTTGAAGCTGCTATGAGATAATACCAATAAACCTTTCAGTGGCAAGGAATGTGCCTTTCTCTGCGCAGCTTCCTCCTTCCCAGGACTTGCTGATTCATTGGTGAGCAAATCTCCCCAGTGAGAGACACTGCTCTGAGAGCAGCTTGATTGCAAGGCTGCAGCCACAGAGTCAAAAGATGACATCCGTGAAATACAGATTTAGGAGTGTGTGTGGTGCACTCGATCCGTCCTTATTTACTGAAGAATGACTTAATGTATAGATGTACATAAATGGGTGGTTTCCTTGCACCCAGTCTACCACTCAGTACTGGTTGTCGCTTGTGTCATACTTGTTATGCACACCTAATGTGAAGGGTTTTTTGTATTTTCTGTTTTCATTTCTTTTTACTTTTAGAAAGGGATGCTATTTGTGCTTAACTACTGGCTGCTGGCAGTGTTGGCTGCAGCTGTCTGAGCCAGGCTGGGGAGATGAGGGACCAGCAGTGCTCAGCAGCCTGCATCCTTTGCCACCTGGACCCGCAGCGTGAGGAAAAATAGCAATGCTTTGAGCTTTTTTTGCTGAATCTCACCTTGGTGTTGTTTCACGCAATGAAACTGAAAAGACCCTGCAGCCTGCCTTACTTCGAGCAGCAGGTGGCTCCCTTTCCTCTGAAGTCTGGCTGGAGAGAGAAACTCTGGCCTCGTTCCTTCCAGTGCCAGGGCTCATTCAGCAGTACAGGCATGTTTCTGGTGTTGTCATAGGAAGTGGGCTGTTTTCTTTTATTGCCTGTTTTAAATGGTTTAACACCTTGTATAGTAAATACTGTGCTTGCCATGGATTGCTTAGAAAATGAAGATAGGAAAAAGGTCTGAGAAAATACATCAGCAGTGCTAACCTGAGCTGCAGCATTTCTTCATGGAACATTCTGAAGAGTTATGAACTTTTATAGGATATATTTTAAAAGTTGTCTGATTCCGAGTTATTTGCATCTTTTATTGATCTCTTGTTACTAATACTGCAAGATCCTCACTTTCAAACCATGTTTTAAAAGATAAGTAGAAGAGAAGAACAGAGAAATACAGCCTTTAGCTGTAAGAATCAACTGATTACTCCTAAATAACTGGAAGTGACATAAACAGAGTTCAGTCTTTACTCAAGAAGACTGAAAATTGAAATATTTACTTCAAAGTTGTCTGATTCTTCTTATACTCAGTGCAGTGTTCTATGGTAACTGTTGAGTCATGGCCTGAACCACTGATTGAGCACCTGGGAAAGGACCCGGCAGCCCTGGGAGCACAGGTGAAGGCAATTCAGCTGTGTGACCGGAAGGGTTGGAGCCTGGCTGCACCTCTCTTAGATCCCATCTAAGGGCTGACCCCCACTGGGGAAGAATCTCTGGTTGGAGATCTCTCCCTTGGGGAGTCTTTTCTGTGAACCTAGATATTCAGAGATGGGTGAGCATTTTTTCTTTGAAACACCAGTCTACCTGTGCTAGTCCCTTTGCTATTATGCTCCTCTATTGCCCTTTTACTGTGTTAATCTTTCTGATTGTAATGAGTGTATAGCATTTTTATGTTTTATATGGCTAATAAGGGTGTTTATGCTTTAGAGAACTTATCAAATGAAAGAATGTTAGGGTGTCAGATCAATTAGACTGAAAAAAAAATATCAGAAATGCAAATGCATCCAAGCAAAAAATGCCTTGGGTTTCCCACAAAAGAAGAGGTTACAGTCAATCAAAAAGGAAAAAAAGAATTCTTCTCCTTTCTATAAAGTTGAATACAAAGTTATTACTAAATCACGCATAAGATGATGTTGACCAAATCAGAATTGGTGTTTGGGATTCTGGCAGTACAGTGTGTTTTCATCTGTTTGAAAGTATTCTGCCAGTGACAAGTGCCTTAGGGCTTCCTGTCGCCATGGCTATCCTTGCATGGAGGTCTGTTATCATGGCTACTCCTTCTATCACTGGCTAGGAGAGGCAGTCCATGCAGTTTAATTTTGGGTAGTGGCTGTGGCTGCAGAAAGCCTGGGACTTCCCACAAGCAGCACTGCTTTCAGTTAGAAGAGAGGAAACATATTGCATCCTCTACAAAGTACTCCTCTGGGTTATAGAGCAGCGCTGAACTGGAGTCAGAGAAGTGACTTAGGCTTTGCATGGCTTAAATTGTAGTGCTGTGGCAGCTGGTTGGAGTATCTGAAGGAAGCAAGGCAACCTTGTTGTCTAGACTTCCTTACTTTGAGGTATTCTTCCTGATGGAAATACAAGAAGCAATGACTCTGGACATCTCTTATTAAACAGCTGGCCTGTGTTGAGGGCACTAACCAGCATATGGAAACAAGGATTCTTAGTTCTCTTCTGTCTATGGCAGTTAGTTCTACCTCTGAAGCAAACCTCAGGCAAGGCAATGCATTGGGGCTTTGTGAAATCCTTCTTTTTAACAGTAGTTACTTTTATGTGACTGCACGTCTATGCTCAATATCCCTGACAGGTTTGTCTTTCCCTATTTTACACTATCAATTTTGGAACCTACATAGGATTCTTCATCAAGGAGTTCCACAACTGAACTATCTCCTCCAGAAATGGGTATGGTCTCTGAACCCTTTGTGAAGACTTTTCTCTCCTTATGCACTTGTCTGTTCACAGATACATTAGGCTTTAAGGTGTTTTACCAGTGGAGGCTCAGATGCTAAAACGTGAGGAGTCTGCAGATTTGAAAGACTATCTTATGAATTCCAGTGATGTCCACAAATGTGGACTCATTCACAGCAGTGAATCTAATTAATTTGAAATTATGTCTAATAGTGCAGGATCTCTTAGGCTGTTTGAAGGAACAGAGAATGGCTTTGCTAGTTTTTACCAGCAGGTGTCTAAGGAGGATGTAAATAAATCTGAAGATTCTCAGAAAAAGTTTACTGAAGATGGTATTCAGATGTGCCTAGAAAATACGTTTGCTACAAAAAAGGCACATGTTGACTTGAAAAATATTGAATTGTGAAAGAGCAAATGTGATGTTTTTTTCTACAGCAACTTATTATAATGTAGTTCAAAATTAAGCCTCCAATTAGTCATGCTTTGTTTGAAAATAAACATAATTTGTAGTAATTATCATAAAACTACAGTATCATTTGAGTCGGAAGGGACTTCTAAAGGTCATGTAACGTTTTCATAATGGAGATAACCTGCAAATATTTACATCTGAGAAATGTACATAAAATATACATTAAAAACTTTACATAAAATACATTATGACTTGTGTTTAAGGCATAGCAGTTCCCACTTGCCCTGCAGAAGTGTCAGGAAGAACTGGAGGTCACCCTGTGGGATTTGACAAACATATACTCTTGCTAGTAGATGAACAACTGATTATGGTTAGTGAATCTCCTGTAGGTACGCTGGATGTAAATTTTCATTGTACCTCACTGAGGGAGCCAAAAAAGTATTACAATATGTAAATACAACTTGTACTTCCTTACCACTAAGTCTCATAGAATCACCAAGGTTGGAAAAGACCTAAAAGATCACCCAATCCAACCGTTCACCTATTCCCAATAGCTCCCACTAAACCATGTCCCTCAACACAACATCCAGCCTTTCCTTAAACACCCCCAGGCTCAGTGACTCCACCACCTCCCTGGGCAGTCCATTCCAGTGCCTGACCACCCTTTCTGAAAAGTAATACTTCCTCATGTCCAGCCTGAATCTCCCCTGCCGTAGCTTGAAGCCATTCCCCCTGGTCCTATCACTAATGACACGAGAGAAGAGGCCGACCCCCAGCTCACTACAACCTCCCTTCAGGAAGTTATAGAGAGCAATGAGGTCTCCCCTGAGCCTCCTCTTCTCCAGGCTGAACATTCCCAGCTCCTTCAGCCTCTCCTCATATGGCCTGTGTTCCAGACCCCTCACCAGCTTTGTTGCCCTCCTTTGAACACGTTCCAGGGCCTCAATGTCTTTCTTGCAGTGAGGGGCCCAAAACTGGACACAGTACTCGAGGTGCGGCCTCACCAGTGCTGAATACAGGGGAACAATCACCTCTCTGCTCCTGCTTGCAACACTGTTTCTGATGCCAGCCAGGATGCCATTGGCCTTCTTGGCCACCTGGGCACACTGTCGGCTCATGTTCAGCCGAGCATCAATCAATACCCCCAGGTCCATTTCCTCTACGCAGTCCTCCAGCCACACCGCCCCAAGCCTGTAGCGTCGCCTGGGGTTGTTGTGGCCAAAGTGCAGGACCCAGCATTTGGCCTTGTTGAAACTCATCCCATTGGCTTCAGCCCAGCTCTCCAGCCTGTCCAGATCCCTCTGTAGGGCCTCGCTACTCCCAGGCAGATCCACACTTCCAGCCAATTTGGTGTCATCTGCAAACTTACTGAGGGTGCACTCGATGCCCTCATCGAGGTCATCAATAAAGATATTGAAGAGGACAGGCCCAGCACCGACCCCTGGGGAACGCCACTCACAACCGGTCGCCAGCTGGATTTGACTCCATTCACCACCACTCTCTGTGCCCGGCCCTCCAACCAGCTCCTTACCCAGCCAAGAGTGTATCCATCCAAGCCTCGGGCTGCCAGCTTCTGCAGGAGAATGCTGTGGGAGACAGTGTCAAAGGCTTTGCTGAAGTCTAGGTAGACCACATCAACAGCCTTTCCCTCATCCACCAGATGGGTCAGGTGGTCATGTTGATTGTATTATGTGCTGTAAAAAAGCTGTTTGTCCTATCGTCGGAATACTCTGTTCACTAGAGAAGGGGAAACAAGGGCAACAGGAATTACTACAGTCATTCAGATAGCCTCCTGGTTATTATTTATGTGATTTTTAGTTAAGATGAAAGTACATGAGCATTGCAGTTAAGCATAAATGAAATGCAGTTAGAAAATTGTGTTTCAAATGTAATAAGAAATACAATTGCAAACCTTTGCGCTCTGTACCATCAGGTTTTGCTGTCTCTGTCCTTGAGGTTTTCAAGACCCTTTTGGATAAAGCCTTAAGGAATCTTGCCTGACCTCAATGATCGCACTGCTTTGGGCTTGACCTTCTGAGCCGCCTTCCTCCTTGAGTTTCACCGTGGTCCTGTGATCCTGTAACTCTTTTCAGGAGGGAAAACCATCATCGTGCGCACTAGATGTTTTAAATATAGGTTTTCCTTGTTTGTTTGAATGTGTTTGAAGTAAATTATTGCCAAGGAAGTAAATGAGGAGAAAAGAAGAAACTCCCACAAACGCTGTTAGTGGTTGGAAAAATCACAGGGTGAATCTTTAGTCTAAAAGCATGGGTAGGTGGCCTTAGAAAATTGTCCATTATAGGACACATTTCAGGCATATTACAGGAATTTCCTAACGTTCTGTTGCTGCAGTAAGATTTGGAAAGATACAGCTCTTGGGTCCGCACCCTCTTCATTTAAATAAACACAACTGCCGCTTTGGGTGGTTGGCAACTGAACAAGCAGTTGCTTTTTGAACAGCGTGAATGAATTTCCTATGGTGGCATTTCTGAGGGGCTAAGTTTATTTAGATGTTGGCTTATTTGGTGACCTGAAACACGAAACCTTTACTCAAGTCCTTAATCACCCTGATTGGACACCTCGCCACCCCCCTTTCCTGTAGGCAGTGTGGTGAGAATGAGTCTTCAGGGAGAGCAACCAGTATTTACCTACGTCTAAGCTAAACATAAAGTTTTATGTAAGTTTTATAAATAGTTCGTGTGTAGTTTTTCAAAAATCATTTTTTAATCACTTGTGTCTATAAGGAGCTGTTTTAGTCACTATAGAGACTGATTCTGTGGAGGACAACTTGTGTAACGTGAAATTATGTAATTGTAATGTGGGTGCCATCTAAGATAGACTGTTCTCAGATGTTTTATCTGCTTATTTATCATCTACCTACCTCTGCTCAGCAGCTATTTCTTCATAGTAGCTGGTTGGTTTGAAAGTGAAGGATGTCTTTTTCTTTAATAAATTTGAACCTTTTCTTGCAGAAAAAGACAAACTAAACTTAAACACAGTCACAGTTTTAGCCTTTGGCCAATTTCCAATGAGAAAGTTTGTTTTATTTTTAGGGAGGAGGGGGAGAAAGCTGTGTGCAGGAGACCATGTCCTAGAAAACTTTTCACTTTATTTTTTTTTTTTTCTGGTGTTGATCTTTTCTGGAAATGCTGAGATAGAGGAAACCAGGACTGAAATAATACAGTCGCCACCATTGTTAGGTGCTTGTCTTTCCTTCCTGTCAATTCTGTTCAATTCCTTTTGCATCTCTGTCCTTTCTGGGATAGATTCTTGTTTCTGTGTGTGATTTTGGTCTCTTGGCTCCAGAGCAACTTCATGTTTTTTTGGTCATATCTCTTGGCAATCACCTAGCCTAAGCTGTGTTTTGTGGAATACAGCATTTCAAATAGCTCTGCCTCTATGCAGCCTGATTACTTGATTTAAACTTTCAAAAAGCCAGTCAGGTTTGATAGAAATACATGATATTAAGCAGCAGCCACCACTTTCCTTGGTGTTGTGCCCAGGAAGCAAATCTGCCCCTAGTGGTAGCACATGCCTCATTTCTAACTTCCAAACAACTGTCTTTTTACTCTTTCCTTCTAAAGCTTAGTATCTGATTTTTCTTTTTCTTCCCACGAAAGTGTCACAAAGGCCCCTCTCAGTCTTCTTAGTCAAAATATGTATCTATTTAGTCTGTTAGTTTAGGGTATTGTCTCCACATCTTGAATTGCTTTTGTGTAAAACGTGGGAAATTAGGTTTATCTTTGCTTTGAGTTGCTTTTAGGCCAGTCTCCTTTTAAAGAGAAGCTGCCTTTGCCTACAAGCATACACAGCAGTCTATAAAACAGGCTGCTGTGTGAAAATCCCCTTTCTTCCCTCTCTGGATGATTGCAGTACATAGCTAGCACAGGAACACACATTCATTAAAGATGGCACATTTTATGTACGTAATTAGAAGCAAAGTTATAATGTAAAAGTGCATGTGTTACAGCAAGCAATGATATGCTACTACTCGGTGATGACATTGTGGAAACTGGTTTTAAAACTAACTTTTTTAAAAGCTGCAGTCTACACTTACAGTTTAATTGTAGGATCTAGTTTAAGGTAATTGAATCCTCAGGGAATTCTCTCCTTTAAACTGAAACAGAGTTAATGTACACTAAATTGCTTAATTAAAAATGAGTTTTTCTTGGCTGTTTAAGCAGCATTTACAAAAAGGAGGTAGAGGTGGCACTGACCTCTCAAAAACCCTTCAAAAGTAAAGGAAATAAGGGTGGCTAAGATAAAATGATTAATACAGATTGGTAAATGTGATTTCATTATATGTAATTGTAACAAATACTGCCTTAGGACAACAGATTTTTGAGGACATCTTGGAATCATTTGTGAGTGTTTGTACTTTCTCTCACTTTCACTGAAATAGCATGGTTATACGTGTTTTAGCTTGTCCCTGCAGTGTGGCTGAACATTTAACAGACAAGAAAAATGAAGGTGTAACTACTACTATTAAATAAAAAGGCATTGTGTGAACATGTTTCCAGAAATCCATTCTGCTTATGTATATCAGATAAGGTACAGCATATCTGTGAGAGGTAATGGGCTAAAGGCAGCAAACGTCGTGAGAAAATTGGTTCTTTGTATCAGAACCTCAGAGATTTGAGTGACATGGAGAATAAAATTGTGGATGAGTTCTGATCCTGCTGAAGGCAGTGATTTCAGTGCCATTCATTTCTTTTAGTCCAAGGGTCTGCTTTGGGGAGACCCAAAAAAGAAACGTGAGAACTCAGGTGTGTGTAGAAACCTGCTACGGATAGTACAGTTATCTGTTCTGTGGACCCTCAACACGTCAGCAACAAGAAGATAGGTTCATTTGGTTGTGCTTCATTGTGGTTCCATAAGAATCACCAGCTGCCAAGCAAGAACTGTTGTTTTGGGGGAAAAAAATGGGACAGGGCCTCATTTTCACTCTGTCATGGTTCCTTATGCACTGCTCACTCTATTCAAAAGGGTTGTAAGGGCAGGGAGCTGGTAATTGAGGATGATCTTGGATGCAGGGAAATTCCTAAGTGTCCTGAAACTATCCAGTGCACAGCCCTTTCATTCCTGTGCTGGATCCATGGCTAAGAGGGATTGTTTCTAGAAATAATCTTGTTCAGGATGCTGGCGTGGCTCAGGGAAATGGCTGTGAGCAGACTGATGCTTAGAATAGCCCTCAGCTTTCTCCAGCTTTTTTTCCTCTGGAGATTCATCTGTTCTCAAGGTAAAGTCTAGAGAAGGAGTACATGGGAAAAAATCGTGAAAATAATCTGCTCCTCTGCTAGCTCTGTTTTAGTGCCAGGTGTATCTTAAATAGGCAGCCTGTAGGCCTATTTTGAGTATGGACAGCTTTGACCTGTTTTACATGATTCTCAGAGCTTTTGTTTTAAGGGGAGATGTGTCTCCAAATAGTTCATTATTAAAACATAATGATTACCCTCAATGATTTGGATTTTGTTGGGAACTTTCCCAAGTACGGTTACAATGTTAAAGTTTGTTTTTTTTTTTTTCCAAACAGCTGGAACAAAGTCTGTTTTTTCAAGGTTCAAATAGAGCTATTTAATGTACTCCCAGTAGAAGCTGTTCTGTCCTGAAGATTTAAAAATGTTCGTTGTTAACAGTTACTGTGTAGCGAATTCCTTCTGGTATTTTGGTACTCAACAATTTAGCTTGGAGAAGCTTAACTTTGAAGGAAATGTTGGATGAAAGATTAAGCTTTTATTTTTCAGCATCTACTTTGCTTTAGTGACAGGTTTTGCAATAGGCAGTAAATACTCATTTGTAGGTCTGCTCATCAGACTTCCACCTTTCCCACAGTATAATTTGATTACTTCTTCTTTAATTCCCCATTCCTTTTAATCTTATTCCTAAAAGTAAATCTCTCAAAACGTCATGAACTTTTAGTCCTCATACCCTTACACATTTCATAAGAGATTTGATGCATTTCATAACCCTCAGCACCTAAGGGTTTGGGGGCATTTCAAAGAACACATTTAATGTAATGCAACAATATGATATTTTCAGCTTTGATCATGTTTTTGATGGGTGATTAAGGTATACACAAGTAATTTATTAACACAAATATGACAGTGTAAACACATAATTCCAGGATAATAGGCTCTTTTTATGCTATATTAACTATAAAGAAGCTTCTCTTCTATTTGAACATCACTGCTTGCTTGTTCTCATGCCAGCCTGGAACAAACAAAACCAAAGCCTGGTATCTTCAGACAGACCCTGAGCCCAAACTTGTACAAATGTTGTGTCTTTTTAGGTTTGATTCTTTGCATTCTCATTTATTACACTTATGTTACGCTTATCTTATTTGTTCTAGAGTTAGTGATGTATTATCTACTTGTCCTGCTGTCCTTTTTAACATTTAATAGGAATTGGTACTTGTACAATGGAATTCACCTGATTAATTTAGAAAGCCACTTTTAAATGTCTTCTCCTTCAAATGTAGGTATTGTAATGTGCCATATAAATCTGGTATGAAGAGACATGCTTCTCCCCATTGTCTATTCAGCAAATGTAAATAACAAGACAAAGACAATAGAGCCCATGTTGGACAAGGTGAATCCTACCTGTGGTGCCTGGAGTAACAGTTCAAGTTGGAAGCAACTTAGCAAATGACAGTGTTTGTCGAGAGAAGTGTCTTCAGGTAGTAGGAAGAGAATCTTAATTGCAGTGCAGACCAGTTTTTCATGACACTCCACCCTGTAGCTCCGGGCGAGTTTCAATGTGTGGCACACCCTGCCTCAGCACAGCGTAAAACACTTTGACAAATTCCATCACCAGAGTCTGCATCAGAAGTATTATTCCTGTGCACTTCAGCAAGAGTTTTGTATCCTACATTCCTGTCAGTACTTTCCTGAGAATGCAGATTCTGCAGACTCACATACAAGCAAAGAATGTATCCTCCTAATACCATGGCATGATCTTCCACCTCCCTCTTTTTAATATTCGATATAATTCTTGTTCACTTGCTGTGAGCGATGAAACAGACTTTTGCTTCCTTCTTAGTTCCAGGAGTTGCTGAATCACAGTTTCTTTCAGGACCTCATCCAAAGCCTATTGAGAGTAATTAAAAGATTTTTTTTTTCATCAACAAAATGAGCTTTGTTGCAGGCCTTGAGATCAGTGATGCATAAGACAACTGGCTAAGCTTATGAAAAGATAGAATATTGTGCTGGAAGAGGCAATGATGATCTTCTAATTCGAATTTCCATATAACATAGCTCTTCAGATTTCCTCGAATTTGCCTCATTTCGTGGAAAAATGCTTTGTTTGCACCAAAATCTGGTTGAGTGCCTGCTGAATCTGGCTGAACCTATTCTGACCAGCCAAATTCGCTGTCTGATGCTAAAAGCAGGACAGGGCACTAACCACTCAAGTCCTTGCTGATATATTTTTGTAGAGATTTTTGCCATTATTCTAAGTACTGTAATGCTTACCTTTACAAAAAGTACAGTTTTCTTCAGGTGATATTAGAGAAAAGCAGACTTTGCTGTGCACTTGTTTATTTCCAGCCTCTCTTAACACAGTTAGTAGTATTTAGTATGTGCCAGATCCTTCTTGATTTATTAAGGCAGAAGTTGCTTTCTAGTCCCATTCAGGAATCATTCTGGTTTTCTGTACTTCAACATGTTCTTGTTTGGAGTACTCCTAGGCTCAAAGGTGTAATTTCAGCTCATACTGATGCATATATTCAGGTTAGATTTAAACTAGATAGCACAGGAACAGACTGCAGTGTAATTGTTTGCCGCCTGAGAATGTAGCTCGAGTGCTAGATGGGTTTTGCAGCCTTACAGGCTCTGTCAGAGAATGTGGAAGATTAGCAAAATCAGATTACCGGTGAACAAGGAAGGTGTTAAAATTGAAATTTCCCTTGTGGTAACATATCAGAGATGAGTGTAAAACTCGAGTCTGGTAACACTTGCTTAACTCCAGAAAGTGACAATGAACAGAGGAGGATTTTTCAGCTGGCTTTCCTGTTGGGCATGCTGAGCACAATGACTACCTGTTTCACCACCCAAATTGTGTCTCCAGAGTATCCACTTCACTGGCTTGGAGCAGGCAAACATTATTAAATCCTTTCATTCTAGGTTATATGCTTTCAAAATTATTTCTAATACACACAAGTCTGGTCCAAAACAAATTTCCCTCACATGGTGATCTCAGTAAGTTGCTGTGCAGTCCTCTGCTTCCAGTTCTGTGCACAAATTGGTCTCTCAGGTGTTTGTCAGAGCCAGGCATTTAAAACCTACTTAGCCCTGAGACAGTGCCAACTGGCTGCTGCTGTGACACTGCAAATGATGTTGCCTGGGTTAAGGTATTCTGTTCAGCTGAAGACAGATATTCTAGCAGTTTAATAAGATTAAGGTCATCACTTTAATGGGCTTGTTCTGGATGGACTTTTTTTTTTTTTTTCAGCTGAGATTATTTTGTATCCCAGAAGCTGGTGGGTATGGGAAGGCTTTTAAAATACAGGTGTTCTTCTGTTTGCATTTGAGCAATTTAGCACACTCTGAAGTGCTGTTGTTTTCGTTTGAGTTAGCTGTCTGAGCTAGATCAAACTAATTAATGACATGTAAGTGCATAACGAGAGCCTACCATACACAGCCATAAATGATACTGAGCAGATTAACGGAGTGCAGTGTCTTTAAGAAATGGAGCTTCAATGTTGTTGTGGGTTGGGATCAAACACTTCACTTCTGTTTATCTATTTCTTATCAGTGTTAATTCTACTTGGGCCAAGTCAAATTGTAATATTAATTGCTAAGTTGTAGTATCCCTCTCTGCTGTAGGATTTCTTTGTTGCCATTTCTGTAGAAGAAAGATCAACATGTACACAAAAATATCTTTTAAATAATAAGCCCATGGGAGAAAAGAAAAAAGAAAGATACAGGTCCACAAACACTGTTGCGTACTGGGCAGAATCTGTGACATTTGCAAGCACTTTTGCTAACGGGCTTTCAGGATACATCCATACTAATGAATCAAACGGTGCCAGCAAATGTTCTTGGGACTGCAAGTTCATTGTCTCTGCCCTCGAGCTGTCCTTGGCGTGGTTATGTCCTGGCCAGAAAGTGCTCTCCTTCAGATTTTCTGGTGTGGTGTGAGGGTCAGTGTGGTCTAAGGGCCGTACCCAGCAGGAGGGCTGCAGGTGGCTGCACTGTTTTGGAGGCTGAGAGAGCTAACCGGTGTGACAGGCGTGGTTGAGCAATGCTGGTTTCAGCTACAGTGACTGTAGAAATGTGAACTACCGGAAGCCTGAGCACCAAGCCCAAGGTGCCTGGGCTGCAGAACTCGTTAGCACATCTTCCTACCATCTCCACTGGAGTGTCAGGGAGTGTTCATCTTCCCTGCATGATTTCCACAAGCAGCAAGTGAAAGGTTTGCACACAGCAGCAAGCTTTTGCCATGGCATGTACCTCTACAAGTGAGGAGCTGCCAGGAGCTACCTTCATGGCACCAGTTGCTCTGAGACCAACCTATCTGCTCCTGCCACTGCAGAGATGTATTCTGGAATCACCAGTGGTGTAAAGATGTATGCAATCACATTTAAAAGATGTAAAAGGTGCTGCAGCTGTCTGGGATCCTGTTAGAGTGTGCAGTGTTTGTGTACATGTGCTGTTTGTATCTGTTTTTCATAAGAACAGAGCAGCGAGGGGGGTTTCCCTTCTGGGCTCCAGCTGTGTCTGCATGTACAGGGCACACCAGCTTGGCACTTCTGACTTCAGGAACTTCACAGTGCGTTGTGCAGGAATGCAAAGGTTCAGATGAATCAAAGCATCGTTAGCTGTGCTTATCCCACACGGTTACAAGCAGCACCCGGGCTGTCAGGGCTCCAAAAAGCATAGGGCTGGGTCCATGAGAGCACGCCGACATGACCTTATTTTGCAGACACCGGGCACCGAGGCCAACCCACCCAGAGCGCCGTTACCAATCGCTTCGCGTTCGGGAGCTGCGGTGATCGCAGCCTCCGAGCCACCGCCGCCTCTCTCAGACGCGACCGGAGCTCGGCACATAGCGGCGGCCCTGCGGGCTGCCCTCAGCCGTCCGCCTGCCCCCCGCCTCTCCCCCAGGCCGGCCTCGGGAACGCCCCGCAGGGCACTCGGGCGGCAGCCGTCGCGGCGTGACTCACGGCGGGGCCTCTCCTCCCCCTCCCCGCCCGGGACGGCCCGCGCAGCGCAGCGGACGCGTAGCTCGCAGAGCCATGGCGCGGAGCCGCGCCGCTGTTCGCCTTCTCCTCCTCTTCCTCATGTGCGGCTCCGCCGCGGCTGGGTACGTGGGGCAGAGGTGGGCGGCCGGGCTGCCCGGGGAACATCGCCCCCGGCCCGGGGTCTGCGAGAGGACGGCTCGGAACGCGTCCCGTTGGCTGGACGCATGCCGCTGTCTGGGCTAACGCATCTCTCCCGCTCTCTCTTTTGCAGACCTACGTTCCTGGTGGCGGCTCCCTGGAACATCAGGCCCGGAGCCAGTGTCACCGTCGGGGTGGCCCTACTGCCCGGCAGCCCCGCGCAGGTCGCCGTGCGGGGAGCGCTGCTCAGGGACAATCAGACCGTGCTCAGCAGGGAGCTGATCTTCGAGAGAGGTAGGGGCCTTACACCTGCCTTCTCCCATATTCTGTTATTCTGACAGCGCCACAGCTGCTGAAGAGTGCTGAAATACAAACTTGATGTTTCCAACTGGGGGCTGCTATGGGATGTAGTCTTGTGTTGTGGCTCTCTAACCAGGCTGGGTAACAAATGATTTTTTTACTCGCTTTAAACTTAGAAAGCAATCAGATGTCAGTGAGGTGTTATATGATGTGGCATCTTCAAGATGCCTGGAAGTGCTCAGATCATTGTCATGGCATCACCAAAGAAGAGATTTTTGTTGGTAGGCTTATTGCAAAGGTGCAAAGTGTGAGGATAGCAAGTGTGGAACAAATGGTTGATAAAGCATCTATGCCTGGTGGCTGCAAATACTCTGAGAAAGGGAGAGCTTGACTTCTAAGAAAGTGAGGATCTTCATCATAGAATCACAGAATATCCAGGTTTGGAATGGATCCGCAAGGATCGCTGAATCCTGCCTTCACACAGAACCACCCAAAATTCAAATACTATATCTGAGAACATTGTCCAAATGCTCCTGCAAAAACTCCAGCATCTCAGGGCCATGCCCACTGCTCTGGGAGCCTGTTACATGCCTGCTGCCCTCTGAGAAAAAGAACCTTTTCCTGATCTCCCACCTGATGCGCCCCAAGTGCTGCCATGCAGAAGCTCAGTGTGTCTGTGGAAAGAGACATTTTTAAGAGTCAAAAACTGAATGGTGGGACAGCTTTGGGACTAAGTCAACTCTGAAGCAACCTGGTTTAATTGCTCCTCCGAGGAGTGGTAGGGGACATTGTGACATGTATGAGTATTTGGAGAACTGACATCCTGGTCAGTGCTCGTGGTAACTGCCAGCTGTGAGCAGGAAATAGCAATGTGCTCCCTGAGAACTGCCCTCAAGGGAAGGAAGATCAGCCAGCTTTCAGAGTGCTCTTTGAGTGTTATTTATATCACCTTATACTAACTCTGGCTTTTTATTTGTCTAAAGTAGAGTCACAGGGCAGCATGAAGTCCTAGAAAAATCCACCCTGCTGTAATGGACTTTCTTCTTGTTGCTAACTGTCATTAATATGGATGACTTAATTGTAAACATCATACCATCATTTCAAACAGAGACTGCTTCTCTTCACAATCCGTGTAGAAGATAGGCTGTGAGTGTGACAGAGTGCTTTTGATTGGATCAAAGATGTCATGCCCACATGATGCAGAAATGTATCTTATCAAAACCCTTTTTGCCACTTCAGCTTTTCTGTAAAAACAAATGTTTTGCAGAGTTACGTACTCTCAGGTCTTACTTTGGCTTGGATGTTGTTTATCCATTCTAATTTTATGGTGGTGTCAGGTATGTCCTCCAGCATCCAATATAAAAGTATGCAGCTGAAACAATGTTCCCGTTGTGCCGTGCCTAATTAAAAAAAAAAAAAAAAAGAAGAAAAAAAAGAAAAAAAAAGTGTTAATTCCCAATTCAAACCAAATTTATACAACTAATCTGATAGCCCTGAAATCTAATACTAAGAGCTGTGATGTATGCCTGAGGCTATTACTTTAGGCAGACCAATTTGCTAGCACCTAAAGCCTGCATGGGAGTAAAATAGGCTGCCAGTCATGCTTATGGTACTTAATTCATCATAGTATACTGTATCCTATACTCAACTGTTGTTTAGTAAAAAGTACCGTTCAAGTCTATTAGGCTTGACATAAAGGAGGAGTGAGTAAAGGAACAGTCAGACTGAGGAAAAAGAATGGTGTAGTGCATTACTTTAAGTGAAATTCCTACTAAGCTTCACATATATGTGAAAACAAACAAACAAACAAAAAAAAAAAACCAAAAAACTCTGTGGCCATCCATTCTTCAAAGTGAAGTAATATAATTTGTTAGTTGTTTTTTCTCTGAGCAAAAATGTAAGCCAAGAATAAGAAACTGCCTTATAACAGAGGCTGTGATGTTAGGGGCGTTTCCTCAGATGCTGCAGGAATAGAATTACTCAGAGGGAAAGCAGTTTGTCAGATGAAAGCTTTAAGGCTTTACCTTGTTTTCTGGAGGCTAAAAAGGCTTTGAGGTAAGATATGTAGCAATGGTGCTGTAGCTGTGCTGGTCTGAGAATTTAGCTGAATCAAATTCTGTGCAAGTTTTATTAGGCCAGCTGCCGCAGCTGAAGAAAAAAATCCAAACATCTCCAGACACACAAAATCTTCTTTAAATGACATCACCGGTGCATATATTAGTGGCCAGAAAATACTGCTTTATCTGTCATTTGTGCCCATTAGGTTACACAGTGGTGCTACTGTTCCTGCGGTGCACATGAGTTTGGTGTTATTCCCCCATGCCTGTGCTAAATAAGTATGAAGGAAGGCAGAGTGTACCTGCGGTTGTTGACTGTGCTGGATACCCAAAAGCTGGGACTGATTCCCTGCCTTGGGCAGGGCACAACATTCATATTGCCTAAGCTGGCAGCATTGTGCTCTGTAATTTTTCTCGTGCGGTGTTAGCGAGAGTGGGAGGGTTATTGCCTTGAATAACTGAGATCTGATCTGAGGGAATCATTTTTATTTTGCTGAATTTAGGCAGACAAGTTCTCTGATTTGGTGTGCAAAGATCTGTGCTGCTAGAACAGAGCTGGTGCAGAGCTGCCATTAGAGGCTAAGGCTGGAGGACAGGCTGTGGACAACTTTTTGTTAGTTTAATCTTGCAGACAGAGCTCAGCTGATTACGTAAAGGCAAGACCTTTTGTGTCCCTATCTGATAAAATGCATCTGCAGTTGCTTGAAGTTAAGGATGTACTCTAGCCCTCTAGCAGCAGCTCAGCATGGTAACACGCTTGTCTTTGGATTTTTGAGTCAACTCCATTAAAGGATCTTGTTGAATTAGAGGCACTGCTATTCTTTCTTCATATAACGTAACTCCAGCTTTATATGAGAAATGGAGCACTTGCCCTCTAATGGTTGATTGAGCATTCACTGGTTTAATGTTATTACAGGAAGTGGAGTTTTGATTTCTGAGTGATTTGTGGAAAACCGACCACTAAAGACTGTGGGAGTGGATCTTGGTTCACATCTCTGCCTGCTTTTCATGTGACAATGGGGATGGAAATTAGCAGTTGCAATATATTCACAATATAACGTAATCATGAATTATGTTCATTAACAAGTGGTGAGTTTATAAACACTGGAGTGAGAGTGTGTGCATACATCCATTTAAACAAGCCCTGATGCTTTAAGCTTGGCTCAAAGTAGCAGAATCCAGATGTATTGTAGCAAGGGAGATTGTTTGAAGGTCAGTGTTTTGGTACAGAAGTTACACAGTTTAATTGCAATGAAAACAAACCCAGTGAATGTCTGCAAGCAGTGTATTGCTGCTACAGATTAACTTTGTATGAGCAAATGCAACAAAAATTGTCAGTGTGTCACTAGGAGAGAATATGTTTCCATCATCTGCAGGAGGCTCAAGGAGAACACAAAAGCAGTAATTCAAGCTGATTCTGCGTACCATACCGAGCCTTGACACATTTTCTATGGAGTTGCAGTATCAGAAAAATCCTCACTGATTGAAAATGACTGCAGAAGAAAACAGTGACTTACATGCAATCTGAGCTGTTGGGTTTTCTGGGTCAACAAATAAAAATGATGAGAATAACAGAAAAGCAAGTTAAATTTTATGCATGAATAGCTTGATTTTCAGTGATTACAGAGAAGGGTGGTTCACACCATGCGTATTAATCCTCTGATTGATCAATAAAGATGTAATTTGAATTGGCAAGTATTGTCTTGCCAGGTTTGCTACTTAGACATTGCAGTGTTAGTTACGCCTTAATTGAGAAAGCTTCTGAACACTGTTTTTTTTTATTTGTGGTGAAATACTTCGGAAAATACAAATAGCAGAGAAGTTGAGAAAACTAATTAAAGAAAGGCTTTCATGTATAATGGGGTGGCATCATTTACGTGACTTCATGAACAATTTTAATTCTCAGGAGTAAGCTCTGGTTAAAGCTGGTAATTAAGACACAATGCAATGCATTTAAGGCACGGTGAGTGAGAAGTACTTTTGAGAACTGAAGAATCTGATTTAAAATACTTCAGGTTCCTTGTCATTTGCTTGTAAATGTTAATTAATTTGCACTGCTTTTCTGTGTTTCTTCAAGTGTGCAGTTAACTTACTTGTTGGCAGAGGGAACTCTGAATCAGAACATGGTAAAAGCTCAGCCAGGGTTTATGAAACATTACAGACTTTGTGAGAATGTCTGTCAGGTATAGACTTGCAGCAATCGTCCATATAGACAACGGAAAATCTGCTTTTACCAGGAGGCACGCTTTGCATACTTAATAATATGGTTCTGACCACGTTAGTATGTGAAACTGAAGAAGACTAGGGAGCATGAGTTGTAAAGTAACAGCTAAATGAGGATGAATGGCCTTGGTCCCTTTTGTTAACCTTGCCTCTGTGCCCTATTTCTGAATATTTATGGCTGATTCCTCTGTGACTGCAACATATATCCTGAAAAATATGTCTGAGTGTAAATAATTTTGCTAAGTTGCTGGGACAGCTCCTTTCTTCCTAACTATGTGTGAAAGCCTAAAAAGTGAAGCAGCAGTAGAGCAGGAGCACCATGTTTTCACATGTGTAACCTCCAAATGTATGTGTAATTGTCTTTCATGAAGAACAATTGCATGTAAGTTATCAATATTCAGCATGTGCAGACAACTGATGCAAAATCAGATAAGGGAAGGTTTGGTGGAAAGAGATGATGGGGCTGAATCCAGAGGCAAGGGAGCTAGCTAGCTGAGAAGAGGGCAGACTTACAGACTTCTCTATTGTTGGAGCACATCTAATTAAAAAACACAAGTTTCTGTGGCTGTTGTTCAACCCACTTGAGATTTCTTCTCAGAGAGTGTGGTGATGTGTTGGAGCAGGTTGCCCATGGAGATGGAGTCACTGTCCCTGGGGGTGTTCAAGAAATGCGGAGATGAGGCACTCAGGGACATGAGTTAGTGGGCATGATGGTGATGAGTTGGTGTTTGAACTTGATGACCTTAGAGGTCTTTTCCAAGTGTAATTCTATGATTAATTCCAGTTTATTTATAACTGTCCTGTCAAGTAAACTGCAGAGAAATCAAAACATCAATACCAACTGTATAATTAAGATGTTATAATTACAATATAATCGTATAATCAATAGATATCAAGATGTTATAATTACAATATAATCAAGAGAATTAAGCAAAGTAAACAACGATCACAAAAGAGAATTAGTGGAACAGCTTACCCTTCAGCTGAACTCACCAGAAGACACCAAGAGGAGTGATCTCCAGAAGAGATCCTTCCCTTCTGGTAGCCAGTTCTTAAATAGGACTAGGAGTGGAGCCAGGCTCCACCCCTTCCAGCAGTACAGCTGAATTGCCTTCACCTGTGCTCCTCTGGCTGACTCATGGCTCACCTCAGGTGATCAATCAGAGGTTCAGGCCGTGACTCAGCAGTTCCCATACAACCAACCAATACTTGAGCTTTATCTGATTGACTGTATGGTGTTTGAGGGTTGAGGGAGAGAATCCTCCTTTGGCTCAAATTGTTTGTATGAGGCCATTCTGGTCACCACATCTTTCAATGCCATCAAACTGAGCAGTGTGAGGCAAAATGAGCACAGCAGCCTGCTTTGCGGGACCTTGAAGCAGGGAAAGGGTAGAATAAAGGCAAGTCCTGTTTGACCAACCTGATCTCTTTCTATGATTGAATGACCCATGAGGTGAGTGAAGGAAAGGCTGTTAACATAGTCTACCAAGACTTCAACAAAGACTTTGTCACTGTCACCTACAGTATTCTCTTGGAGAAGCTGATAGCCTGTGTCTTGAACAGGTACACTCTTTGCTGGGTAAAGAACAAGCTGGAAGGCTGGGCCCAGAGAGTGGTGGTGAATGGAGTTAAATCCAGCTGGCAACTGGTCTCCAGTGGAGTTCCTTAGGGATCATGCTGTTCAATATATTTATTGATGACCTGGACAAGGGGATTGAGTGTGCTATCAGAAAGTCTGCAGATGACACTAAGTTGGGAAGAAGTGGTCATCGCCCTGAGGATAGGCAGGCCCTATGGAGGGATCTGGACAGTCTGGGTCACTGGTTTGAGGCCAGTGAGATGAAGTTCAACAAGACCAAGTGCTGGGGCCTGCACTTTGATCACAACAACCTTGTGCAAGACTACAGGCTTGGGGCAGAGTAGCTGGGAGACAGTGTGGAACAAATGGAGCTGGGTGTGTTGGTTAACATTCAGCTGAGCATGACCAAGCAGTGTGCCCAGGTGGCCAAGCAGGCCAATGGCATCCTGATTTGTATCAGAAATACTACAACCAGCGGGAATAGAGAGATGATCATACCCCTGTACTCAGCTCTGGTGAGGCTGCACCTCAAGTACTGTGCTCAGTTTTGGGTCCCTTACTACAAGAAAGACATCAAGGCCCTTGAGTGTGTCCAGAGATGGGCAATGAAGCTAGTGAGGGATATGGAGCACAAGTCTTGTGAGGAACAGCTGAGGGAACTGGGATTATTTAGTCTGGACAAAAGGAGGCTCAGGGGAGGCCTTATGGCTTTCTACAACTATCTGAAGGAAGGCTGTGGTGAGATGGGTGTTGGCCTGTTCTCTGGCATAACTAGCAATAGGATGAGGGAATGGCCTCAAGTTTCAGCAGGGGAGGTTCAGATTGGATATTAGGAAAAACTTATTCTCCAAAAGAGTGGTCAGGTGCTGGAATGGGCTGCTCAAAGATGTAGTTGAGACACTGTCCCTGCAGGTATTCAAGAAATTCAGATGTGGTATGAAGGGACATGGTTTAGAGAGGAAATATTGGTGGTAGGTGGACAGTTAGACTAGATGGTCTTGAAGGTCTTTTCCAACATTGATGATTCTATGATTCTGTAACTTGTTCATAGTAGGATTGGTTGCAGGGAGTTGTATCTTACAGAGAAGTGAATGGCAACTTGTCTGCATGGGATTGCCTATTGCTTGTGTGAGCAGAAGGATCTTTGCATCTTTTAGGAAAGGGAGGAGAGAGGGAATAAATGAAGTAAAGACTATGAATTTTGGAAAGAAAAAAGAAATGCCAGTAAACAGTTGAAACTAGGGAGAGAGGTGTTATCAGAAATAATGAGTTAAACAATGGGAGAAATCTCCTGAGTGATTAATGTTAATGCTGTAAGTGTACATTACTTAACATAGCAGAAGAGTAAGAAACAGTCTTACTACTGATTTAAAAAAAAAAAAAAAAAAAGGAAAAAGAAAATAAGTTGTGGAAATGGAAAATGAGATCAGATTACAAAGGTTGAACATAAAAGAGCAGCATGGGTATGAAGGGATGAAATTGGAAAGGCCAAACCATGAATAGGAAAGAATGTGCAGGGTAGGATTTTAAATACTGTATAAGTAGCAGGAAGACTACCAAAGGGTGTGGCTTGCTAGAAGGGCCTTTTTCAGTGAAGCTGAGAGGCAGATGAGTGCTCAGTCTTCATGGAGAGGATCAGCTATTATACAATTTATATTGCAACTAGCTGCAGTGCCAAGGAAGTAAGGGAACAAGAGGGGAACAGGTTGAAGAGTACTTGGTAAAGTAGGGATTTAGGTTGGATAAAATTATCTGCAGAATATTTAATGAATGGGTGAAAATTTAAAAACTGCTAGTGGATTTTTGAAAGCATGAATGAGGAGAAGGGTCTGGAAGATTGAAAATGTGCAACATTGAAAAGTCTATCTATGGCTCTGCTTGCATGAAGACATGTTGACTTTTTGAGCTCTGAGCCTCACATTACATATAGGCTGGCAGAGTACCCAAGGAAGGGTCATTTTATATGCTTGTGCTTTGCATTACTCAGATGTCTGTCCTTGGTCATTGCTGGAGTCAGAACCATGGGCTAAGTAGACTTTTGGAATCTCACATTCTGGAAAAAGTGTAAGGAGACATTGGAGGAATTGGAGTGAGTTGTCAGGGCAAGTGTCTGATAGACCTGGTTACTAATCCTCAGGAAGATAAAAGTTGGCTTCAAAGAGAAAGGAGTGGGAGCTGAGAGTGGGTCTCAAAATGGATCTGGAATGATTAGAAAGAAATCCAAGCTGACGCGCTGAGGAATAGAGAAGTACCTGCAGAGGTAGGAAACAGCTGGGAAATTGTTGAGTCTCCTCTCCTAGTCATACATACACAGGTGGCTTCTCTTTTAATGACTCTTTATCTGCACTGGCACCATGCCCTACTGTCCTTGAGTACTTGTTTGTGAAGACAGAGATGAGAACCTGTGTGCAGAGGTTGAATAGCACATGGCAAGCAACACTGCTGGTCCATTTAGTTTCATTGCTGTCCCAGTGTCTGCATAGAAAAGTGTCAGAGTGACTGATACCTTCTCCCCCACTTCTCCAGTTCCCTGGAGGTGCAGCTGGGAGCCCAGGAGTTTATTTTGAGTGATTAAGGAATTGTATTGCCCTTACATACTGATGAGGGAAGACTCTGGTATTGTTTTTATACATCTAAACAATTTTGTGGTCTCAGAAAAATTATGTGGATTTGTCATCGCAGACTCGGAGTGCCTTCCAGAAAATGGAAGAAAACCATTGTAAAAACAAACCCTCTTCATTCATTGCCTCTTAGAGGAAACTTAAATAGTACTCGAGTGTTTTATTTTCAGTGAAGGAGTGACCTTGAAATTTTATTCCAGCTGCAGCAATTAATGGCATGGGGGTGGTAGTAATACCACCAAGCATCTAGTATAGACAGGCTAAGCCATATTCTGTCCTGCTATGATTTCCCCGTGTTTTAATAAATAATAAAATAGAATAAAAACAGAATAAAAACTGCAGCTGCTCTAACTTGCAGTAATAGAGGCTTTGTGTTTATGATCCATTGCAATTTCCGTGAAGTAATGATGGCCAGCAGTGCCTAGAAAGCAGGGCATGCCCATCAGTTTGCATATGTGTGCAGTCACCAAGGGAAAAGTCAGTTAATTAAATTAATTTCCCATTTTCTTGTGAAGAGGCTTAAGTCTGAGATTCTTCTGAATTGTATGCATGGTTTTGAAGACTGGATCTGACATCAAGAAAGATTGCTTTGTAATATTCCAGACTAGTCTTCCTAACAACTGAAGAGTTATAATTGTTGAGAATAATGTTGTTTGGCTGTAGTAGGCAGCAATAACTCAGATGTGGAGCATACATGACAAAAAACCTATGGAAGGTCTCAAGAATAATTTGGAAAGAGCCTGTGCTTGAGTTTCAGTCTCTGAGCTGGTAGCTGCTGGGTGGCTAAAGGGATGATTTAGTTTTAAAAATATGAAGCTGTTCCCTTTTCCTACCCAGCATGCAGTATTTCAGATAAACCACAGAGGGTTTTGTGTACTGTGTTCTTGGTACTGGCCTCTCTCTGACCACTTGGCTGAAAGTGGTAATAATGTCATCTACAAAATTGGTTGTTGTACTTTAGAAAACTGAGCAGATAATTAAATATCTGAACGAGGCCCCAGCTCGAAAATGAAAGGAGAAATGCCCGTGTATCTGCCCCTGAAAAGCTGGTGAATAATGCTGTGGGGAGAGCAGAAAACCTAATGTTGGCCTGTGGGAGGGGCTGGTGGGTACAGTAGCACAAGAGCAGAGATGCCCAACATCAGCAGTGGTCCATCTGTCTGTCTATGAGATGGGGACAGAGTGGTGTCCACAGGAGTGGGTGCAGGGCTGAACTAAGTGGGAGAAATAGGGAGGTAATGGGCTTTAATCACAGACGCATCTGTGCATGTTGCTTTCTTCTGTCCTCCAAAGCTGCAGTGCTCCATCTCGTCATGCACCTCAGATGAGTTCTGGTCTCGTTCACATTTTTCCTTCTATCCTTTTCTGCTTTATCTGTAGGCAGAACTGCTATCCTGCCTCATTCCATTTATAATTTTTTAGTGCTTTCAGCCTCCAGAATTGCAAAAAAGACTGAAAGGGAGCAGTAGAAATGGGCAGTGGGGAGTAATGAATGGCTGTGAAGGAAATGGCATGTGGTGCTGGCAAGCAGGATGCTTTCTGGAGTCTTTACTACAAGTTTCTTGTCTTCACTGGGCTTTGGATGGCAGCCTGAGTGTGTATTTGAGTGCGTATTTGATCACTGTACTGTATCTCCAACTAACACCTGGCCCAAATTTAGCCATAGTTGAACAGCAGTGGCTCACATGGTCTATTTCAGGCTGCTAGCATAACTAGGAAGTGCTAATTTAGGATAACAGGCGAGAAGTACATAACATTTAAAGAATTTAAACTTCACAGATTTGTAGGCCTTCTTCATGAGTAAAAATTTTTTACTCTTTGGACAGTTTAGCTCTTGGAATTTATACTTCCTTCTTTCTTTTTTTTGGAAATCACAAAAATAGTGTATATTTTGGATAGGAAGGAAAAACTGGAAGGACAATGAAGAGCAATACTTTTCATTTCTCTGATATTAGAAGTATTTTATTTTTTTTTTAGTAGACCAATCAGGTGAAAAAATTCCATTTGCCACTGTAAAGAAAATACTTTTTTGTAAGCATTTCCTAAATGTGTATATGTGAACACTGCTGCCAGAAGAAAGCTATGACATCACTTCAGTGGGAAGTTATTCAAGCTATATTTTCACATTCTCTAATGGATCCGAGAAGAAATGAGGACGTAGATAGGAAAGGTTAAGTGAGAAAGTCTGTTTGCAGCAGCGCCTGCTAAATAGGCTAGAACTTAGCTTTAAGACCTGAATTTGAGTTAGCTAACTGCTGTTGTGCTGACTTATGTTGGCATGAATTCTGGTTAATCATGCCAAGTCATAAAGTCATTTTTCTGGAACGTCGATCCTTTTTTGGGAGTGGAAGCTGAAACAGGAGTATTTATGTCTGTACAGATGTAGATGGGGCCTGGCTGTTTGGCAGAGGGAAGACTGGGAGGTCTGTGAGTGTGCCTTGCAGGGCATGTAGACCTGGGCCACAGGCTTTGTTATACAAGGGAAAAGTCGTGTAATGCTGAAATTATTTGTGACATACCACTGGAAACATATATATATATATATATATTTATATATATATATATTTTTTAAATCACTTTGGAGTAACATTTACATCTGGTCCTAGTGCTGTTGTTGTCAGCTTAATAACAGGTAGCATAACTTTTAGTTCAGTTGGAAGGGACCTTCAAAGACCACTGAGTTCATCTGCCTGACCACTTCAGGGCTAACCAAAAATTACAGCATATTGCTGAGGGCATTGCCCACATTCCTCTTGAACATTGATAGGCATGGAGCAGCAACTACTTCTCTGGGAAGCCTGTTTCAGTTTTTGACCACCCTCATGGTAAAGAAATCTTTCCTAAAGTCTAGTCTGAACCTCTGGTGCAGCTTTGTGTTGTTCCCTTGCTTTCTAACTGTTTGCTTTGCTAAAAAGATAGACTGCTAAAAATGGTACAGTAGCAATGTTCATTTAAAAAGATGATTTAATTTCCCACTGCCCTCTGTGCTGGTGACATTGCACTACCCTACTGCCTTTTCTTCCTCTTTCTCTGGATTGTCCTAAATAGCAATGAGTCTATGAGAGAGGAGGATGGAGAATATGAATTTGTTTCCACGGGATTTCCATGTATTTCTTCAGCGCAATGCTGTAGGGAGGTTCTGCAGGAGGGAGAAAAATTCCCCTGATTAGATGCAGCGAGGACTCATCTGATGTCATGTGTTAGTCACATGCAAGTGTTACACATTTTGTGCAGGTAAAGGTATCCAGCTGCATGGTGGCTGAGGATCCACAAGAGCCGTGCTTTGTGCTAGCTGCTGGATTCTGGATAGCTACTTAAAAACATGAGGTTTCTGCACCCTTAATTCATCAAGTGGATAGAAAAATATGGTGAATTTCAGCAATTCAGTAGTGACATAAAGGGAGTATTTGGGCTGTTGCTCCTGACTGAGAGGGGCTTTGGCCACCTTTTGGTGCAGCTAAGTGGAACTTCCAGGGCTCAGCTCAGAAGCTCTGAGAATGTGGGAAAAACATGCATGACAGTGAGACAGACTTACTACAACACCAGAGACTTTCAGATCTGCCCAGGCGTCAGTTCCCATCAAAATAATTACATAAACCAGAGGATTACTAATGCCCCAGTGCCTCTTCTGTAAATTTTCACTGTCTGGGAACAAGATGACACTATGGACTTGATCAAGGAAGCCAGGCAGCTCTCTAACAGTGCTTTTGGGAGGGAATGCTTTCTGAGTCACACAACTGAGAAGTGACTTCGGTTTAAATTTCCCTCCTCCCCAGCTGTTTCCCATCTGCAGCACAGCTGTACCTGGCTCAGACCTGCTCTTAGGTCTTCCAGGCTTGGGAATGTGTGAAACCCAATATTTCTAGCACCATCCTGTCTTCCCTGCTGCTAGCAGTACCTGTGACTGATGAGGAAGTAGTTGCCACAGCCATATTTGCTCAGGGAATATACTATGAATGGATGTGCTGGAAATAGCTTGTGAAAACCACCTCTGTTTGTAGCTGGGCTTTTACTCTGCTTACCATAATTGTATCCGAAACAGCATTTCCTATAGCTTAGCATTCTTAAATTTTACTTCCTAGACGTGAGAAAACTTGTTGTGTTGCTTCTGACTCTACAACATCATCATACCTCACGCTGTTTGAGCTCCAGCATATGGAAAACAGGCTTAATAATAAGACCTAGTTGAAGTATGGGAAGTACTTTGAAATATCTGTGTTCTGCATGATACTCATTATCAAGTGATGGTGCAAGCAGGCACTGTTCTGATTAAAGAGCTGCAAAGTGCGTGCAGTGCATGTGTGTGTGTATTAGTATGGATAAAGATGGAAGTAGAAACCCAGAGGAATGGACTATGGTATGATTCTCTATGAATATAACTTCTGTTCTTGGTGCTTCACCGCATACTGAAGCCACTGCTATAGCCAGTGCTATATTTAGCTAGCAATACTTAACTGTGTGCACATCTACTTGCATGCATGTAAGTAAAGTTATTCTTCTCTTAATAACTGATTTTCAGTAGTGACAAAGGTGGTTTTTTTTCCTGATGAAGTGATGTCATAGTTTGTGGTTGTACAAAACCAAGTTTTAGCACGACCTTATTCACACATTCCTATGCAGAGTGATGGGAATTAGAGGAACATTACTTCTCTAATGTTACTTTTAGTACTTCTACTTTCAGTATACAATTGAGAAAAATTTCAGGAGGTAGCTTTATATCATCTCTGTTGTTGCTGGTTTATTCTACATCCAACCTCCTTTACCAGTGACATAGAGTCCCTTATTTTTTTTTCCCAGTTAGCAGTAACTGTCTTTTGTGAGTTAGAAGGACATAAGTTTCCTCTAGCCAAAATGATGTCTCTTCTCAATAGGATTATTTGGACATGGAGTTCTTTGAGTAGATGCTGGAAATGAAGTCAAGTAATATACCTATGCAGCAGGTACTCTGCAGCACTGTGTAATTCCTTTCCAGGAGCCTCATGTGCCAGGCAAGCTTAGCTGTTCCTTGGTCTCTATGACACTATGTAGTGGGAATGCCTGCTCTGCTTGTGTGTTTTGCCTGGGTTTCCTGGCTGTAAAAACCTGCAAGGTCAGTGAGGTTGCTGAGAGTCAAGGATTGCCTGGACTGCTTCTCAAATGAAGAGGATGGAGGAATGGCAGGAAAAACTGTGGCTTCAACAGTAGCATAAACATGTTGAAAAAACTGTGCAGCTCAGGGCCAGATGCTACCCATCCTTATTAAACCATTGAATACCAGAATGAAGTAATTAAGTGTGCTGCCTGCAAGCACCATTAGCAGGATGTGAGTCACTTGATTTAACCCAAGTTATAATTTGAATGGATGGCACATGCTGAATGGGAGTTTTCCTTTAGCACACTGACAGCAGCAGGGACATACTGCTTTCTATCCATCTAGACTGCCTTCTACTTGCTAATGTCAAAGGAAAAAAATGTTTTAAATCAATGTTTACTGGAGTTCAGATATCAAATAAGTGTTTTGTTTTCGAATGCAATGAAGTTCTGGATCGAGGGGGGTCATTAAATTTTCCCACCTATAAGAAGGCTAGGCTTGATGTTCTGGGGAAGAAAAAGCCCCTAGAAGTCAATAGCAAATTTGCCGTGGTGACTTTCAGAATTGCAGCGTGTATTGTAAGGGACAGATAAGTTCAAAGTTTTGCATCTGGGTCAGAGCAATCTCAAGCACAGGTACAATTGGGTGGAGAATGGCTAGAAAGCAGCCCTTAGGAGCTGAGAGTGTTGGTTGATGAAAGATTCAGCAGGAGCAGGCAGTGTGCACTTGTAGCCCAGAAGGCCAACTGTATCCTGGGTTGCATCAGGAGAAGTGTCACCAGCAGGTCGAGGGACTTGATTCTGCTCATCTATTCTGCTCTTGTGAGACCCCAGCTGGAGAACTGCATTCAGTTCTGGGTCCCCAAAACAATGAGGACATAGAGCTGTTGAAGCAGGTCCAGAAGAGGGCCATGAAGGATGTCAGAGGGCTTGAATACCTCTCTTACAAGGCAAGGCTGAGAGATTGAGGCTGTTCAGCTTGGAGAAGAGAAGGCTCTGGGGAGACCTTATAGCAGCCTTCCAGTACCTAAAAGAGGGCCTACAGGAAAGCTGGTGAGGGACTTTTTATAAGGGCATGTAGTGACAGAATGAGTGGAAATGGTTTTAAACTGGAAGAGGGTAGATTTAGACTAGATATTAGGAATAAATTCTTTACTGTGAGGGTGGTGAGACACTGAAACAGGTTGCCCAGAAAGGTTGTGAATGCTTCCTCTCTGAAAGGCCAGGTTGGATGGGGCTTTGAGCAACCTGGTCTAGAGGGAGATGTCCTTGCCTATAGTGGGGGGATTGGAAATAGATGATCTTAAAGGTCCCAAACAATTTTGTGATTCTATGATTCTATAAAAGGCAATACAGTGAATTTTTTTTTCTTTTTTAATTATCTCAGAGGTAATATTCGGTTGCCTATAGAAGGCAACTCTGTCAGGGCAGCAATTCTATGTAGAATGTATGTAACCCATATGCTGGGTGAACAGTTGAGTGAAAAATAGATGTGAACCCATATCATCCTAGGAATTATAAAAAGATGTAACTGAGTGGAAACTACAAAATTATTCTGTTGATACACATGAAAAGTGAACCCTGCAGTGGTTGTACTACTCATTTAAATTATATAGTACTAATAAGAAAATTATTAAAATGCATTTTTTGTCATTAAAACTGTCAAGTATGTCTGAATGCTAATAGCTACAGGTTTTGTTAACCCCAATATGGCAACTTCTTTTCCAACCTCTGTTAAAAAAAAATCTGTTAAACCAAGAAAAAATTGGCTAGTGATGCTGAGATAAGAGAGGTGATGGCACTGAAAGGCAGCACCATTAAAGTCAACAAAAAAAAACAAAAAAAACCAAACCATGTTAAATAATTAAAATAAAAGCTGTAGCAATTTCAGTATTGTGAGAAAATTTGAGGTCACACTATCTGAAATAGTTAAAATATTAAGTTATATTAAGCCCTGCATAATGATATAATAGTTAAGTGTTCCCAAGGTAATGTAATACAGTGCGAATGGTTAATTCTGTGTGCTCTGTTGTTTGAGGGTGGTAAATGCTGTACGAGGCTTTGAAAACTTTTTCTAGCTGCAGAATTAATAGAAAATAGTAACTCAGGGGGAATAGAAGACTGAATAAAGATGTTTCAGGGTATGTGAATGCAGGGGAAACAGCGGAGAACACAGAGGTCTGCTCCCACCAAATGTAGAAGTAACATTTCTGCAGTACTGCTCTGGGTTTTGTACTTTTGCAACCCTGGAAAAGGTATCGTGTCTTCCATCAGCCACGTAATTAGAAAGGAGTGGGGTTGGATGTATGTAAATGAGAGTCAATGCTCAATGAAGAAGTAGGTTTAGTTTGTCATAGAGGCACAGCTTAGATGGTCATGTTGCTGACTTTGTTTCATGTTTGTTCCCATGGTAGTAGAAGCACCAAGCCAGAGGGAAGGACTAGGATTAAGGAATTTTTTGCCAGTTGCCTTTCTTTTCTTTTTCTTTGATGGGATGCAGTTTAAAGTTTTTTCCCCTTTTCATTCCTTTCATAAAAGTTGTTTTGATGCAAAAAGTAGTCAACATACTTAGCTGTAGAAGAGGTTAATGCAAAATATCCTGGGTTTCTCTTAAATGTGAAGGAGGTGCAGAATCAGCTTCTTTTCAGAAACAGAGGAATGCTTTGGTCCAGGAACAAATGTACCTGAGAGGGGATTTGTTTTCAAGGAGAGCAATGCCAAACCTTATCCTCCTTGTTCAGGTAGGTCCCAGCTGGCAGTTTGTTAGCATCTTGGAAGCCATTATTCTAGTGGAGCATTGCATATCAATTTCCCTGGGCTGTACTGTTGTCTAGTTCTTCTAGCAGATTTGAAACTGCTGTGACTGTTAGGGAGTTGCTAAATCTAGCAGCCTGGCAAGGCAGAGGCTGATGTGGCTCCATGCCCCAGTCCCAACCAGTAGCAAGGCCAAATATGTGTTCCAAGTAGGCACACAGACATGCGGGTATACATATGTGCCACATACATCTACACGGATAGTTACACATATTAGCACAGACAGGCATGCTCACACAAGCAGCACCTTTATCTCACCTCTGGTTGATCAGAATGAAGGTCTAGTTGACAGGAGAAAAAAAAAGTATGTATATGTATATATACACACATGCCCACAATTTGGGTCCCTGCCATAGCTGGGCTTAGACAATCTGCCCAGTAGTTGGCACTGAATATTGATCTTCCCAGTATCTGGGCATTCAAGCCTTGCTCCAGCTGCTGATACAGAGACCTCTGTGCACACGTAAGCATGCATACTTGCACCCACTGCAGATCCCACCAGTAAGGTGGCCAGGGAGGCCCAGTCTATTCACTAGGTGGTCCTGCATCCGTAGAGTCATAGAATTGCTCAGGTAGGAAAAGACCTTAAAGATCACCTAGCCCAATCATAACCTAACCATACTACCCTATCTAACAATCCTTCAGTAAATCATCCTCTCAGTTGTGTCTTCCACAGAGAAGAAGAAATGCAACCCACATGCTCCCAACACAAACCCAGGTCTTTTGGTGCGCCTCTAGGCCTCATGGTCTCTCCAGCTGTTGACCTGGCTCTACTGGTGCCTCCAATACCAACTCCTCCAGGTGCTCCTCAACCTCAGGGACAATCTCCCTGGCTCGCAGGGAACTTTTCCCACTGCTGACTTACCAAGTCCTGTTGTTATCAGTGATCACACACTGACACACACGCCAACGCTGTATTTGCACACTCCTGTCTCTCCAGCTGGCACTTAAACGTGAGTCCTCTAATCCATAAGCCTACTCCTATTACTGGTGGGTAGATCTCCAGACACACACATGCATATAGATTAGTCTCTTGCATTTAAAAAAAAACAACAAACAATTAAAGTTGAGTTTAAGAAGAGTACAGGACAGAATGTACTGATCAGGCACAAGGCATGGCGAGACAAATGCTTTGACCAACCTCTTTTTTTTTGCTTGGCCAGCTGCTTTGTCCCCTTAATCACTTGTTCCTTCTTAAATCACCTACATCCATCCCTTTTCCAATCTTTGGTTCCTCCTCTAAACGTTCTGTTGTAAGACTTGCATAATGGTGAAAGATCTAGAGGGCAGGACGTGTGAGGTGTGGTTGAGGTCCCTTGGTGTGCTCAGCCCAGGGGAGCTGAGAGGTGGCCTCGTAGCAGCTGCTTACAGGGAGCAGAAGGGCAGCACTGTGACAGTGACAGGGCCTGAGGGAATGGCATGGAGCTGTGTCAGGGAAGGGGCAGCTGGGGTTAGGGACAGGTTCTGCAACAGAGGGTGGTGGGCATGGAACAGACTGCCCAGGTCAGTGGGCATGGCACCAAGTTGTTGGTGTCCAATCAGCATTTGGACAACATTCTCAGACATAGGGTTTGAGTGTTGATTGATGCTGTGTGGAGCTGGGAGTTGGATGCAGTGATCCTTGTGGGTCCCTTCCAACTTGGGATGTTCTGTGATTCTCTGATAATCCCAGGATGCTCTTCCCCTGTGTCTTTTGATGAGTCCCACTCCCCTGACAGTGATCCCTTGTAGATTCCTGGTGGAGCTGAAGGAAATACAAGTATGACATATCTATATCTACCAGTGCAGCAGTTACATCAGACTATTTCTCAGTTTCGTTCCAGGCAGTGTTTGGCAGCAACCAGCTGGCTGTACAGCATGTGCATGTGGGCCAGCATGTGGGCCACAGGTTGCACCCTGTGCATGAGGGCTGCATGGGCTGTCTATGCACACTGAGTGCAGGAGAAGCCACAGCAAGGGGGTCAAGTGTCCAGTGGGTATTTTGGGCAGTGTGGGAATGAGGAGGAGAGCTGATCTGCAAATTAACCTGGTTATGTTGATGTTCAATTTTTATAAAGCTTGTTTGTGATGCTGTTTTCTTTCTTTCTTTTTTTTTTTTATTATTATCAGATTCCTTTGGGACTCTTGTTCTTCCAATAGTAAGTATTTATTTCCTTTCCTTCAAAGAAAATATTGACTGCCTGGGATTTTTCAGGAGTCATTATTGATGAGATGTGTGAATGTGTTTGCTAACCATTACTCTAAGAACTTTCACATCAAGTACTCCACAGCTTATTGCAAGTAATTACAGAATTTGTGAGCTCACTTCCAGCATCATCACAAGCTATCATAAAGACTGAGCCCAGAACTTTGCTTTATGATTTTTTTTACCAGCTGCTACCTCTATTTCTACACCACTATTTCATTTTGAAGGCTTACTAGAGCTGAAATAATTGTGCAAAGTAATCAAAGAATTGCAGGTGTTGGAAGGGACCTGTAGAGCTCATTGAGTCTAACCCCCCCCTGCTAAATCAGGTTCCCCCCAGTAGCTTGCACAGATAGGTGTCCAGATGGGTCTTAAGCATCTCCAAAGGAGAATCCACAACCTGTCTGGGCAATCCCTTCCAGTGCTCTGTTACTCTCACTAAAGAAGTTCTTCTGCATATTTTTGTGGAACTTCCTATGTTCCAGTTTTTGGCCACTGTTCCTTGTCCTATTACTATGCACCACTGAAAATAGCCTGGCCTCATCCAGTTGCCTTGGGCATTTTAGATATTTATTCACATCGATCGGATCCTCTCTCAGTCTTCTCCAAGCTGAACAGACCCAGGTCTCCCAACCTTTCCTTGAACAGGAGATACTACAGAGTCTTTATCATCTTTGTTGTTCTAATAACTGAGAAATATTAAGGTAAAAGTATTGCTCTTCTTTACACATAGTTTTCTTGATGATTTGTAAATCATACGTTTAGTGGAGGTACACAGTAAACTAACTAGTCAACAAAAATGCATTATACATAATGCAAAAGTGCATAATATTTACTAAGTAGGCATTCTGGATTTCTAATCCTGTATGCTTATCTTAAAACTTTGATCTAAAGAATTAGGTCTTTGAGTCAGGAAAAAAGGTTTTTATCAAATTCTTTATTTTATTTTTTTTTTTTAACATCTGTAAGCCTGAATATCCTTAAAAGCAGTAGGCTTAGGTTTTGATCATAGGTTAAATGTATGTCTTATGAAATACTCAGGAAGTATTTGATAAACGGATAATCAGTAATGATTAGCAGTTCAACATTGTAAAGAATTCTAGGTTAAAATGTATCTATACAAAACATAAATTACGGAACATTAACAATTCAATTAAAAAAAAAAACCAAAAACAAACAAACCAAAAACACAAAAACCCAAACAAGTTAGATTAGCAAGTTCTTTAATATAATTTGTCCAGTCTAAGAGCATCCTTATGTCTTACTAGGCTTCTATAAAATTGAATTCCATAATCACTTCAGTAGTACTATTTCAGTATATTTCAGTATATTTCAGTAGTCTGTTTTCTTCTAGAATATTTCAAGCATACAATAAACAAAATAGGAGACCCTATATCCAGCTCAATCTAAATTTGCTACCCTGCCTTACTACTGCTTGAATGAAACAATGCCTTCCTTGAGCACCCTTTACACATTTCTCGAACATTCAGGGCGTGTTGTAGGGATGGGAAGGGAGTGGTAGGACACTGTTTGGATGTAACATGTCAGGTTAGAAGAACTGACTCATATTTTTAAGAGATTTTTTTTTGTTGTTCATGTAGCTATGGTAGACTTCTGTACTGCCCAAAGTATACTTGGCTGGTAGCACAAAATGGGCAATGGTTTCTCTTGTCATGTTTTCCAGAGGAGACAAGAGCTTCCTTGTCTGAGGTGCTCGTGAGGGTGGCTGATGTGGTTAGGAGAAGGGCTTGAAATGGCCATTGTCTCTCTTATGTTAGGGGTGCCAAAACAAGAATAGTAATACCATATAGTTGGGGAGTGTATCAACTAAGATAAACTCTATTTTGCAGTAAGTTTCTGGTAGGTACTGTTTAAAAAATGCATAATTCATACATGGGTTGAGAAATGTTCTTTGGAGATGAAATTGATGGGGCTGAGGCAAATGGTTACCATTATTTTAGCAGTGAATTTCCAGAAACATTGTATTAATTCAGTTTCCATTAGCATGGCTACGTGCAACAAAATTTGGGTTACTTTACACCTCAGATATCCCAATACACTACAGAACGATGCAAACTTCTGTTGTCTTTGGATTTTACATCCGCAAAGGTACAATAGGCAGCTTTGTCACCACGTTATGATATAAAAAGTATCAAGACATAAAAATCAGGGCAAAATCCCATGTAGCTTTACTCATGATAGAAAAGGGCTACAGAAAAAGGTCTGTAAACGATGATTGCAGACTTTTAAAGAAGTGTTTTAAAATAACATTGTAATAAACGATAGTATTCTTAAATGAATTAATTGTGAGGCTATATTTGACAGATGTAGTAACTAAGGCTGTTCCTCCTGTCTAATATATTCCAGAATACTTGGCGAGAAAGTTTGAGTGTTGAAATATGTGAATCATATGTTCTTGGCAATGAGTATACAGTGACCTGTAGTTGAAGGAAATGCAGAGTCAATTTCAGTCTAGTGTTTTGCACCTAGAATTTGGTTATATAAGTCCAGCTTTTAAATGGTACTGTTTCTCCTGTGTCATCATATGCCTGTTTGTGGGTGGAAAAAGAAAGCCTATTTATTTTTCCTCTCAATGGTTTTTCCTTTTAACTTGTTTTTCAAAACAAACTCAACAGAGAGGGATGAAACTGTAGTTAATTCCTGTTTATAGGTAAGCAGACGGAGAAGGAAATGTATTTGATAGAGACATTTGCATTCGTGGTACTTGTCACTGTTGTATTCTTCCTCATTTGGGAAAAAAATCCATTACTTCACTGTATGTTCTTAAAATGAGTTTTGACAGCAAGGCAGTGTTTCATTATAGAGCTTGGTAGGATAATTTTGAAGTGCTGTGCCTGGTGAGTTAACAGATGTAATTTTCATTACCAGTGCGAGAAGAGAGCTTAATTTCCATATGTTATGCTGAAAAATGTTAGCCTGTGTGTTTTAGTTGTCCTGACTTCAGAGGCTTTACTCCAGATTTACTGTTCTAACTACAAACAGAAGCATGTGACTCCTAAGCTTTTTAGCAGCACTACTTGCTGGAACCAGCTGCGTGCTTTGTTAAACCCTTTCCATCTTCAAAGAAAGAGTTCCAAGCAGATGGCAGGACAGAAGTTTGCATCTGGGCTGGAATGCACCTAGGGTCATTCCTTGTCTGTGCAGGCTCTGCTCAAGGTGACATCTCCATGTCCTGCAGCTGTTCCGCTTAGAGCCTTTAGAACTCCTGTAGCTGAGGTTTCACCATCTAAGGAAATGAACTGGTCTATCTAAATTGTGAGCTCTAGATTTTCTCTACTCACTGGAGGAATACACCTGTGTGTGGTTATTATTGCCTTATGTGGTCCAACCTTCCTTGCTAGCAGTGTCTGTCTGTGTTTGCTGCCAGCACTGAAGGAGCTTTCAGAGTCTGTCCTTAACAAGGCATCTCAGCTAACTGTATAAAGTCTCTCTACATTTGCTCTTCATACTTTGGGAAGAATACTTATCTTACTGGTTGAACTGCAGTGCTTACTGCAATTATGAATCATTAAAAGCACTGAAATGAGAAAAAAATTAGTCAGTTTCCATTGAAAAGCAATACTCAGCTTCTCGGGAGACTTCTATACTGAATTTAATTTTTCTACTCTAAAAGGTATGGAGCTGAACCTTATAAAGAGATACGGGAGGTTTTCTTTCTCTCCTGCTCATCTTGCCTATATGTATCTTCTTCAGCTCTCATATTTCTGGAAAATAAATTGCTAGAAAATGACAAAGTCTGAAAAAAAAAAAACCCCAAAATCAAATGCAAGAAATTTCTCAGTAACTGTAAAAAGAAAAGAGAGCAGAATGTCCATTAATGGTGTATAAATGCATACCTACTTATGTTATTGAAAATCTGATTACTAGCAAAAATCACTTACAAGTATTTTGGAAGATTGCCTCTGAGAATACATTTCTGTGTAATTGTTAAAGTGAGTCCTGAAGTCCTATTTCTCTTTCTAAGTGTTTACGTAAGTTGACAGGGCAGAAACATTAATGGCAAGTGTTTTATGGAATAATTTTCACACAGAGGGTGGTGATGCACTGGAACAGGTTGCCCAAGGAGGTTGTGGATGCCCCATCCCTGGAGGCATTCAAAGCCAGGCTGGATGTGGCTCTGGGCAGCCTGGTCTGCTGGTTGGTGACCCTGTACGGAGCAGGGGAGTTGAAACTAGATGATCATTGTGGTCCTTTTCAACCCAGGCCATTCTGTGATTCTTCAGTTATATCTTGGATAATTAACAGTGATGCACTGTTCTCTTTTCAGTTGCCATTGGAAAGTGCTTCTGGGACTTATGAATTACTGGTGGAAGGCCATGCTGATGGCCAGCGTGTCTTCTCTAACCGTACCAGCTTGATATACACAGCAAAGAGTATCTCTGTATTCATTCAAACTGATAAATCTACATACAAACCAGGACAGGATGTCATGTTTCGGATTGTCACTGTCTATCCTGATCTCAAACCTTACAAAGCTTCTCTAAATATATATGTACGGGTAAGTATCCACAGGAATCTTGTTACACATTGGAATTTTTCGTATATTCCAACTTTACATGCCAAACACAGGTGATATATATTGATGCCTAAATCTTGCTAGCAAAGCCACTTGCATTTAACATGGACCCTGACTTTTTTTTTTTCCTAGGACCCTCGGAAGAAGTTGATTCAGCAGTGGTTGCTGGAGGAGGGTGATTTAGGTGTAGTTTCAAAAAAATTTCAGTTATCAAAGAATCCTCCACTAGGAGACTGGTCCATAGATGTGGAAGTAAATGTGAGTATTAGCAATGTCAGCTTACAGTGAAATTTCATTTCTTCTGATAGATGTCCTGATAGATGTGAATAAAATAGTGTTTGCTTTGCTAAAGTAGGGCCAGAAATAAATATGGATCATGAGGAGAAATCAAACATATGCAAACCACACAAGTTTTTTAGTAGTGAATGGTTTTGTAAATAAATACATTAAGAAAAAATATATTAAAAAAAAATAGAAGCAAGCATGCTTATTTTATCCTAAGGACTGCATTTTGATTCTAAAATGTGTTATTTGAAAGTGTATTGAAGAAAGAACATAGGGAATACTATTTTTTAAAGTGAAACATCCTTACCTTTATTTTGAAAGCTAATACACAGAAACTCACTATTCTCTGGTGTGCAGCCAGTCAGTGTCTCAAGGGTGTGGCATCCAATACTGCCATTTATATATGCCTGTTCAGTCTTAGTGGTGTTTCAGCAATTGATAGTGACTCAATTCTTACTGAGGAAATAAAAACTATACAAAATAGTAATAATGAATACTGAAGCAGAACTATTTCATAATAAAGCTGGTAGAATTTATTTGGCATGTTGCTTTGGTAACAGTCCTATCAGTCCAAATCCTTTAAGATTCTCATACACTGGTAGATGCATTGTCGAAATAGCTGGAGGCTTAGTTGTTCAAGACTGTGTGTGTCAAGTTTATTCAGACTGCTCTACATCCCCATAGTATGGAAACTGCATTTCCGAATTGGCTTGCATTGACTGTTCAGAGACATTTAGCAAGTACAAACAGAACTGTGTAACGTTTCCTAATAACATGAGGCTGAAGCAGAAAACCTCATTTAGTTATGTATAACTTCAGAATGATATCTGCCAGTAGAAGTAATATCTTCATAGATTTTCTATAGGGTAAGATAGATGAGATGTTCAACTGATGATCAAGACTGGTTTCTTCCAACATATTTTCATGTGGGTGTGGGTTCATTACTAGTGTCCTCGTTGGGAAAAATGCTTTAAATTGTTCTTAGGCTTGGCTGCTCCTTCCCATCCCTGTGCTGCTGCTTAGCATCTTCTTAGTAGTGCTGGGGCATCTGTAATGAGGCTGAGATTTAAAGTGCATCAGGGAATTTGAAAAGTTTGAAGATTAAGGCACTATTTTATTTTGTTTGACCTAGTTCAGTTCCCTGATCTGGTTCTCAGCACAGCACCACTCACAAATGCACAGGCACTTTTTAGGATGGGGGGAAGCATGGCTCAGACAAAGGAAAAGTCTTGAAATGGGGCTAGGCTTCTTCAACAGCTCTGCTAGAGGAAAAAACATTAGTGTGAAGTTGTGATAGGATTTTCTGCTAAGTCATGAATAATCCTGAAGTCAGGAAACACTGCTGAAGGAAAGACAGCAGCTGTTCTCAGGATCTGAATGTAAATGGCATTCTCTCTTGAAATAACTAAATAAATAAGGGGAAAAAATTGTGAAATTGAAAGAAAAATGCCACAGATTCATCTAGGCTAGTGAAGTAGCTGAGAAAACAGTCTATAGTCAAGTAAAATTTCAGTAGATGATAGGAAATTATACTTCAAATTTTAACTGTGCAATATGTACTGCATACATGTCATTAAGCCATGAAAACAAGTCTCTCAAGTCGTGAGTAGCAAGAAGGAGAAGATAAATACGGAACATTTTGTTCACTGTCTCTTCTGAAACTTAGCTAGAGGGCAATTTCAAATCAATTAAAATGGAACAGGTAAACCATAGAGCTCATCACAAGCATTTGTTGTGAAATTCGCAATGGTTCAAAGGCAATGGCTGGGCAAATTCACAGACGTAAAGGCTGTTAAGAATTGTAAACTAAAAACTCTGACCCCTTGTTCAGGAGGTTCCTCAGTCTCAAGCTGTCAGAAAGTTGACTGCTGCCAAAAGTTGTACACTGGCCTGGATTCATGTTAGATCTGTGAGTTGTCTTTGTTCTTTTTCACCCAACACCCAATTTTCCTGATTATTAATTTGTAAATCTTAGTGTTCTAGCATTGAGTATAGCCTTGAATGCCAGGTTTGGGATCCTTTAAATAGAGTTCCAAATGCTTCAGTGACATGAAGGATATCCAGAGTCAGAAATAATGCCCTTCTAATTCATCATTGTTTCAGGAGACAATTCAAGGTGAAAAGCACTGCAAAATGCTTTTCCTGCATTTAACAAAATACTCTCTTAGGAAAAGATAAACTTGATCAGAACAGAAACAGGATTATTTTGTTTTTACTGATGAAGGATACAGTTCATACTTAAGAAAGACAACGTTTAATAAGTGGGGAAAAAAAAAAGAGGGTAATAGATAGATACCATTCCAATGAGAAACTCTGAACTCTTGCAGATTTATAGGAAATGTAAGGATTCTGAAGAGAACTTGATGGTTAATAAAAGTATGAAAGAGTTCTTAAAGTTAGCTAGAAACAAAAGAAATTCCAGGAGGAGGCAGAGCCCAGTAGCATGAAGAAACAGTGAATCTGTGGCAGAGATGGGAATATTTAGTATGTATTATGATAGCTCTATGTGATTTAGTGAATTTCACTGTGAGAAGACTTAAGAACACAAGCGGAAGATGAGTATGTCCTTGACAGGAAAGAGTAAGTGAGGTAGGAAGGGAAACCTGTCATATGGCATGAATTCTGAGAAAAATGTCAATTAAGGTGATGTGGGAATCCACATCACAGAATTAAATTCTTTTGGGCTATTTTGGATGTAATAGGTAGGTAGCTTTATTCACGTAGCAGATTTTTGTAAAGGATTTTTTTTATTGTATAAAATTCTAATGAAAAAATGTCAACGCAATATACATGAAGTCTGTCAAGGGAGAGTGGCTTGAGTGTTGGGCAAATAGCAAATGTCAGTCACCAGGGTGTTTCCAGCACAAACCGATGATAGGGTTTGCGAATGGAGATGGGAAAGAAAGCTTATTGCTGGGGACTTGCAGAAGTTCAGTGCTGACTGTACACTGAAGGATAAAATGAATCAGTGGATTTATTGATTACAATCTCTGGATGCCATTACAGGTTTTAAAAAGCTTCTTAATGTATTAGAGGAAGGCATGGTATGAACCAGCTATTAGAAATTGTAACTGGAGAGTTTCTTTTTTGCAGGGAAGTTTGTTTCATCAATAAGGCTATTAATCACCTGAACAAACAAACAAAAAAATGAGATTGAGAGCTTCTCTTTTGCCTGATGTTTTAGCATCAAGAATGATTGCCTTTTTGGTAGATGCACTGAAATCAAGCAGACTGCTGGAGTAGCTGAATTCTAGAGTAACTAAACTTGTGATAAAAGGAGGTCAGGTTAACTGATTTCTTCTGTCCATAAATATATAAAATGAAAATACAAATAGAGGAGAGAAGGAACGGTGTATCTAAGTAAAAATGTAGTAGGCTTTGGGGTCCAGAAAAACCTGGTTATTCATATGATGTTTAAATGGTTGGGGGGGTGGGGGGGGGGGGGGGGGGGGGGTGGGAAACACCACATGTAGAAGTTTGTTTCCTTTCAGATGCCTTTTCCTTCAGAATGTACACCTCTTTGATCTTCAAATTTGGTGTTAAAAGAATATAATGACAAAGCAGTACGCGTTATTTCTGTACGACATAGCATGTATCTGCACAATGTCTTACACTGGATGATAATATCATGCACAGAAGTATATTGTGGAGCTATGCACTATTTTGCTAAGTCTGTCTATTGGGTTGTTTCACACTTATTTTTCTGATAGCATATCATACTGTTTGATTAATGAAAAATGCAAGAAACCTTGCAGAATAAAGGAAAATAAATACTTAACTGACGGGAAATTTCTTTTGGTTCTTAGTCAGAAATGAGCTTATGCTTTGAATGTCAAGATCATATGGGAGGGGATTTGGTTTCAGGTTTATAGCATGTCTATACATAAGTTATAGTGGGTATTGAAGTTCCTGTTTTAGTCAGTGGAGGTTGAGTCAGTGTTCAGTTAAAGCAAATGAGTAGCTCAGATCACTCTGAGTAGGTATTCCTGTGCTGCAGCTGTCATTAAGGGAGGTACAAGTTTTTCTGTATTATATATGAAGTTGCAGATTCACTAAGCCTGTCCTGAGAACAGGGGTCACTATGAACTTGAATTTAATGCTAAGTTGTGCTTAGCGTGTCTGTCCTGCATTTTGATAGGTTTGGCATTTTTGTAGCTATACTTTCTTGTTTGTTTGTAACTGGTACTGTTTGACTGAGTCCACAGTATCCGTAGTATCTTTTGGATCTACTCAGGGCTTTAGGAACATCTTCAGATTGCAAATGGGGTGATCTCTGGGTGACTTAGCTATCCTGATGCCAGGACCTGAGCTTTCTCATTTAGTGTCAGCAGTTCAACATTTCTAGGTTTCTTATCTTGTCTTTAAAGTGCCATAAAATCACTGAATGATACTTCCCTTCCAGTGGTTACAGATCAAGTAACCAAGTGTGCAGAATTTGGATTCTTGGAAGTAGTGCCTCTGAATCCTGTTTTAAATCAGGTTCTGGCTGCTTGCTGCTATTAAACATCCTGTAGTACTTCTAATAAGAGTACAGGTGTTAGTAGAACTCTTCCAAGAAAGCTCAAGACAGTATAATTACAGTCTGGTTCTCAAGTTTCCACCTTGTATTTTAGTTGGATATTTTATATTTCCTGTTATGGAGCCTGCTGCTGAAAGGCTTTTAGTTGCTGAGTTTTAGCAGGAGGTATCTCAGTCTAAAAGTTTTTCTTCTAAGGCATTTTGCAATCTAATTGATGGAAGTTCTTGTTTGGAAATTTTTGACACAGGAATAGTGATGCTTCAGGAGCAATGAAGGCTTTCTAAAATATTTTTGAAGAGTATTCTATTTTTAAAAGTTTCAGAGACAAAACAACTTTCAGTTGGACTGAATGATTTCAAACAGAGCTGGTTCATCACAGCAGAGCAAAAGCTGAACAGTTATTCTTAGATGTCAAGATCTGTAGCATCCATCTCATATGGATCTCTTTTTGGCACTTTTTTTTTTTTTTTTTTTTTTAATCTGTAGATATACTCTGAGCAATGTGCACAGAATGTTATAGATCTCTTGTGGTTTAAGAAATGTTGGTTTCTGGAGAGATCATAAAAACAGAATAAAGCAGCCTAAGTGGAATAAGCATGGTGCTTGTTTTTGTATCTGAATTGAAAAGATTCTCTTTTGGACTGTGTATATAACTAAGCTCTTAAAAGTCACTGCTCCTAGAAACTAATTGAACTGTGTACACTTTAAAATATTTCAATAATATTTACCTGAGAGAAAGCCCTGCCCTGAAGAACTAAAATGGTGCAAAGGGATTGAAATGTTGTTACTTGGCCTATTGCAAACTAGCTTGGCAGGAAAGTGTGCATTAGGGAGAAATCTGGCTTGGCAGTCAAATCACCCAGTTGACCTATTAAGATCTTTTCCTTTCCCTACACTGTCAATTCATGGCTTGCTTTCTGTAATAAAGGTTGTTATTTTAGAGAAGTTGCAGCCAAGAGCTCTCGTCTCTCTTTAATACCTGTTTTCTACTGCTTTCAGTTCCCTTAACAAATAATTATTTTGTTTTAATTCCTAAGGTGAAATAAAAAGTCGTTTTCAAGGAGGTACTTTTTCATCCTACCACCTCGAGCAATGTTCTGCTCATGGTTTGCTTGACAGCAAAGGTGACATATACATGCTTGATAGTGAAAATAGAAAACGTACATCAACCAGATGTGGGATAAATTTGCTGAATGTCATTCTCCTAAAGATACCTGTTCCTAAGATTAATCAATAGTAATCTGATTATGGATTGCATGTAGCATTTTGTACCGTTGTATTTTGGATCATAAGAATTATGATATGCATAAATGTGAAAATAGCAGATTAAGCATGTATATTTTCAAAATGGGAATATAAATATGGCAGTTGCTGTGGTGATCAGTGACTTACTCATAAAACCAGCTCTAATCTGATTTTTCTTTGATGGAAGTTTTTTTGCTAGGAGAAGTTTTAACATTTATACATCAGGAGCTTGGTCTTAGATGCTTAATTTGCTCTTCTTTTTGATGAGGTAAGAGAGATGGGTAACCATTATAGTTGTTTGCAGCCTGAGTCTTGGTCCAGGTGTTTTTCTCACAAGTGTTCTCTGTTCATGCTCTCATCTTCTCCTGCCACACTCATTCCCACCTGACACACCTTGATGAAGTAAAGAAGCCATCTGATGATCAGTCAAACTACAGATTTCACTTACCTCTGAGAGGATAACTAATTCCTACTTAAAAAGTGAAATATCTAAATAACGATATTACTGTGATTTTCAGTGAGGATCTTTGAAGAACCACAGGGCCTAGGGACATCTGGCAGTTTTCTTACATGCCAGTCATGTTTCTGTGCGCTACCTTACAACCAATTGTCCATATCCAATCTCTTTTGCCTCATATTTCAAACCATATTCATGGAAGTTCTCTAGCAAAAATGGTACTTGTAGGAAAATGAAAAACTTCTTGAAAATAAGCAAAGCAAGCAGGCTGCTGAGCTCCACGTTGTCATAACCTCATCGTGCAGTTGAACAGCATCCAGTGATATGAAAAACAGCCACCTCCTAGTGACAGATTGTTGTCTACAATTGTCTTTCCTATTTCTCAGAAGGGTCTTAATCAAAGAAGCAAACAGGCTGTCGAAAGGAGTCTTCCCCTTCCTGTCCTTTGGGATTTGGAAACTCTGTCATTTTCTTAGTTTGTTCTTCTAGTCCAGCTGAGTTCAGATTTTCTTCTTGAAAGTTTTGTTTTTTATTTTTTAAAGAAAAAAAAGGGGAATGTAACTCTTTCATTCTGCTGCTCTTGTGTTGCTTAAGGCTTGAGTTTATTTTTGGCTGCTTTTCCTTTGTGACCTGGAGCCCTGTCGGAGAAGGAGGAAGCTCTCATGTTGAGATGTCCCATTTGAGCACAGAAGCTCCTCCAAATGTCCCATCTGAGCACAGGAGCACTGCTGGTTGCCAGAATGGCTGTTGCTGTCCCTTCCTCTCATGCATTCAGTGGGGGGGCTAGGGAGGCCATCCATGTTGGCTCCTGCTGAACCAAGCAAAAATGTTTTTGACTGATTCATTTTATTTGTGGCATGGTTCTATTGGATTATTCATTCTATTATAACAATTATTATTTTACTACTATTTATTATTTGTGAGTATTAAAGCCAAACATTTTAAAAATGTGTGTACGCCTAAACCTTATGTTATTCATATTTTTAGATGAAGGCTGACATAAATATTTCAAAAGTAACTTAGTGATATTCTTTCTCCTCAAACAAGACTCTTGAGGAGTGATTCTTGTTGTTTTTGTCTAATAATCTAACTTTATGTCCACATCATGTATTTCTTGACACTGAGAATATCAAATAGTTAGCAAGATATGGACATAAGATGTATTATGCTAGCAATACTTCCAGTCTTTATTTTTGTCATTGATACATTGCTAATCATTATAGAATGTGCTTACATGTCCCATATAGCCTAGTGAGGCACAGTCTGATTGATTAATGATTAAAAAAAAGCCTTGTGAAAGATAATTTGATCATTGCTCCAATGTAATCCTGGTGTTAGGCAGATCAGCTGATATTTAGAGCTCTAGTTCCAGGTAACTCATGCCATTTCCCTGCTGATGGCAGCTTTTTGGCAGGGCACTGTAAAAATGAGAATTACGGGTTATGTGCCAGAGGACAAATGACTTGCATGCTTGCTCAAAATTACTCGCACTCTAACAAGGAAGAATAATTGAGTAAGACAACAGAAGCAAAATGAATGTCTCACTACCCTGACTTTTTGGGTCAACTGTCATTGCACCAGTGAACAAAAATAGCTGCTAATTTCTTAAACTTTTTTTAATATTAAGAGAGCAGGGTAAAAAACTAAACAAAAACAAAGTGTAAAATTAATTTCCTAAGAATATGCTGTGTATGGCCTGAGATACCAAATCTCAATTAATATTCCAGAATAGGCTTTTAGATACTTTGAGAAAAATGAAGAAATGTAAAAACAAACAGAAAAACAGGAAAATAGAAAAAACTTAAGATTCTTTACATTTGCTTATTTCTTCCTTTGATTTTTAACCAATAAATAAAAGTCAGAAAGATATAACTCAAGACATCTCTGCTAAAGTAAGTATGTAACACAGACTATAATTAAATCTTAGGTTTTGGTTTTTTTCTTAAGTGAATGAAAAACCTAAAGATTATATACATGTTTTTGAAGTGGTCTTGTCTTCTAGATACTCTACAGGGGCTTCCACTTGCATAGAGATAAGAGTTAATTCTAAATGAGTTAGCAAAGATACTGCTGGTAGTTCTGTCATCTTTCATCTTAATCACTGTGAATGCTTAATGCTTGATAGTTTTAAGATAGCTGACTCAGATATATCTATATACAGAAACCAGCCATGTGTAGATGTTTGTAGACTAACGGCTCTCTGAGGACTCCATTACACATGTAATGAATCTACTATATGTGAACTCCCTGCATGCTTTTTTGGTGCAAATATCTTCAGCTGGTTCTTGCAGGAACTCTGTAACAGGTGCTGATGGCGGTTGATCTGTAATTTAAAATTACATAATTTCAGCAATTATAATTTAAGCTGAGTATGGGTGGGATTGGGCCTAAAAAATACATTAAACATGCCACTCTAACTGCAGCTGTTTGTACTTATGTTTTTTTTTTTTTTTCAATAGGGTCAAGTACATTATCAAAGTTTTAAAGTGATAGAATATGGTAAGTGTTATTCAAGGATGTTTAGTACTGACCAAAATTAGTTACTGAGTCTCCATTAATTTAGAGTTTAGAGAAACTAACTAATCTTGGCTAACACAAACTTTTTGAATACTCCTAGAAAGTTTAATTTCCACATCTGCTTCCCTGAAACTGGCTGTTCTGGGGAGAAACATCATCTTATCAGCTGCCCTACTTATTTCTGGTAGCTTTAATGACCTACTGCCGTAGTGTTTGAAAGTTGTCTGGTCCCTATTTTCCCAGGAGCTTCCAAGCAATGTGTTCATCACAACAGATCTGTATAATATTTGATCATGACGCTTCCTGATAATTCTGTAAAGGTTAAACAGGCCGAACATTTACTGCTTCCTCTACAAGCTTGCTTTGAGAGAGGAGAAACAAACATATTTTATCCATACAAGGCTGTGCACAGGCTGCTCTTGTGATGCTTGGTGCCACCTTTTGACAAACTATCTCAGATTGAAGCATGCATAGAACTGTGTTAAAAATATCTTACATTATTGTCCTCAGGAAACTGCAATAGTCAGTACCATATTACATATTCAAAATATGTAAATGTTATTTTTATGTGAATTAAATACTTTACATATTTTTTTTATTTTTATTTTTTTTTAGTTTTACCAAAATTTGATGTTACAATAACAACACCATTATACTACTCCTTGAGAGAGAAAGATGTAAGTGGTGTTGTCACTGCAAAGTAAGTAAAACACTGATACTGTTGTCATGCTCTCTGTTAAGATAATTGTCTGTAAATATTAAAGTAAAAACATGCTAAAATGTTAAAAAAAAAAAAGTGTCCTCTGCTGTGCATTAGCTGGCTAGCTTATGTTCCTAGTTACTGGATTTTTGTGTAACAATGTTAGATGGATCTTCAGACTTTTAGTTATACACTTTTGGTTAGGTGTAGGTATTTCTAGACTACAGCCGTGCTATTTTCAACTGACTTATTCATAAAATTTCTTGAATCTTTTGTTTGTATGTAAACTTTGAGACTTTTTTTTTCCGGTTATTATGTCTCTTTCATTATGCTCTCCAAGATATCACATCAAATTCTTTAGATAGAGTGACTATGTTTTACCATACCGACAGGAAAATTATTCAAGCTTCTATTCACATCCTTCTTATACTGATTTACCCATGTTATGGATTTGAACTACAGGCTTCTACTGGCTTACAACATACCTATACCTGTAAATTGATGAAGAATTGAAAACTCTTGAGAAGTTCAAAACAGACTTTACTGTAGATTACTATTCATCATTGTAGACTGCTGTACAAATAATCTCAGATAAAAATGAATTTTATTTTGGGAAGATGAGAGCCAAGTAAAGCTACTTGGTAAACAAGAAGACCTGAAAGTGAAAGTCTTTCTGGAGCTATTTCATTACATTAAAATGCATACCTTCAAAACAGTCAATTCAAAGTGATTGATTAACAGTCTGTTTAAATGTGATGTTTGGACTTCTGAGAAAATGAGAAAAAGCTTCTTTTCCTGGAGGCAATGCAACCCAAAACCCAATACTGTAAACTATGTAGGTTTCTCATTAGGTGTAATTAAAAAAAAAAAAAAAAAGAAAAAAAAGAAAAAGGATTTTTTACTTGTTTTTTTTTCTTCTTCCTATTTCTATTTTGGAGTATATGCCAATATGAATTTGGTTTCCTAATTTGTTTTGGTCTGCCTCAAGATACTTGTCTCCTTTGTTAAGGTATTTGAAAGCATACCTGTCTGCTGCAATAAATCCAGACTTGGGCGCCAGTGAATAGTCTGGGATTGAATCCCAGCAGTGCCAAGGTTCTACTGATATGTCATAATTATTTATAGGGAATGACTTCATTCCTGGTGACTGTTTTTATAGGCAAAATGTCTCTGTATACAAGGACTTTATGTGTCCTTTAAACTTGTAGATGTCATAAATCCTTTTTCCTTTCTCATTGCTGCACTATTGTTAGATTAACTACGGGATGTTATCTAATGACAGTAATATTTCAAGCTTAATAGCAGCTTCTTTCTGTAATTAGATTTAACAGGAAAGACTGCAGCTCAGGTGCAAGACAGCATTGTCAGAAATGTTCCTGTAACTATGCTATTTGATAATCCTTTTGCTCTGCTTTCATGTTTCTGAAGTGACTTCCAGTCATATCCATACTGACCCAAACTACTTAGTTATCACATCTGAATGTATTAATACTGTTGGATTATAATGTTATTTTGTTCCTATTTCCTAATTTTCAAAATCTGACTAAGGTTGGAAATGTTGAGAAAATCTTTGATTTATTACTAATCACTGATTATTGTTTATAAATTAGCTACAACTGCCAATTGTGTTTGCTGTGCAATAATGCCATGATTTGTTTGCTCTGTGATTACTAAATAATATGAATATACAAAAATATCTTGAAATCACTCATTTTGTACATTCAGCGTTTGGGAAGCAGAACTCTTGCACTTCCCACATCCCATTTTAACCCTATTGTGTATTAACTATGGTGCTATATGTTCTGTTCAGTAACTTGCTTCTAGCTTAGTCTAACATAGTTAATTTGCTTAAATTGTCCAGCCTATAGTAACAGACTTGTAATGCTCATGTTCAGGAAAGGGCAGCACTTCCCACTTCTCTGTATATTCTCTAAGTTTTGGGCTTCTGACTTTAATGTCAATAAATCACTGGAAACATCGTGGTTCAAAGTACAAATACATTCTATCTATATTTGAAACTCAGGAAAAAGTATTTCAGTGAACCTTTTTACCTTACTCTTCAGGAGCCTAGGCTCTTGAGATGATGCACTGTTTTGCTTTGCTTGGTGTGTTTCAGGTATACATATGGAAAGCCGGTGAAGGGAAATGTGACAGTCACCTGTCTGTCTGTCTCTTACTGGACAAACAAGAGGAACATAACAAAAACAATGGAGGTGAGTCTTTTGTTAGCAGTTCAGTAGTGTTGTAGACTTTAAAGCTGTATCTGCTTTTGAAGGTTAAATATGCCTGGGACCATCCTCAAGTGCTGTGTTCTGCTGGCGTAGTCTGTGGAGTGACTTGCATGAATAGTGTTTAACTCTATTTTCTCATACAAAGTGGCTACGTTCAGACTGCCTATTGGGGGTGACAGTTGGCCACTGCAATCCCTTGAACTATGCCTGGAGACCAGTAGCTGGCCCAAGTAGAAAAACATTCCTAAAGACCTTCTAGCAGTGTAGGTGACGGAGGGCCAGTGCCCGGGAATGTTCCTTGGCACTGTGCGTGCCATTACACACTCAACTCTGTGTTACAAAGGCATTGCAATTGTCCATGTAGAATTCTAGCATGGTGGTATCAAGAGTTTTCTTACTAATTCTGTAGTAATTGCATTGGAGTTGATGTGCTAGAGATGATCTAGGGCATGACATGTAAAAAAGCCTTCCGTGTTGATTTCAAGACTTACAGGTGGTGAGAAATTGATGTAATCTTTTTCAAAATCAGGTCTTTTAATTTTGAGCTGTGAACAAAATTTCATTTCAGCTAAGTGATGTCTGTCATTTCCTGTTGACTGGCTTGAAGGCTTCAACAGCAATTAATTAATAAATCTTCAGAAACAGAACTGAATTTGGGTAAAATCGATGCTCCTTCAGGCAGCTTCCAATTTGTTGTTTTTTTCTGTAAAGCATAGGCACTAGTGCTCTGGCAGTGTAGAATAGGACAATTTTATATAAAGTAATCCTTTTTTTTTTTTTTTTTTTTTCTTTCCACATTGCAGATAAATGGATCTGTGAATATTACTTGTAACAAGCTCATGTTGCAAAACTTGAATGGGGATCAGTCGTGGCACCATGGTGATGATGATTACACTGAGCCAGTAGAAATCATTGCTGTGGTTACTGAGTCACTTACAGGTATTTTGCTGTTTGAGGTTTTCCAAGAGAAATCCAAGGAGCAGATCATGCTAGAAGAGCTTAGTGCAATGCGGAGTGGCTTGGAAGTGATGGCAAAGTATCATGTACTGAAGGAAATGTGAATCTTTTGCATGCAAATATATTATTTGCACTGTTACTTGCCTAGTTATTAAATAGTTTAAGTAACTGTTAGCTCTGTTGAATGCAGGTCTGCAGTAAGTGATTTATTAAGTAACCAAGGGATTTGTTAAAAAAAAGAAACAGATACCCAAAGCGAGAAGTTTTCTTCTACTGCAATTGAGGTTACCACATTCTACTAAACTTACTGAGGGCTTAAACTCAGTAACAGCTTTTTTTGATGAGAAGAACAGGTGTAAAAATAGCATTAGGTTGCCTTATAAACTTTAGTTTAATCGTAAATGTATTTTATTTATTCGCTTGTAAACATCAGTAGAAAGAGTTCTCTGGCAGTTCCATTAACAAGATTTAATTACAGAATTTCTGTTAGAAGCCCAGTAAGGTGGAAGTTGACAGATTTGGGATTCTTCATTTTGTCATTCTGAAATAGTATTCATAGAGTAGAGCACGTTGTGATATGACTTATTTATTGTCTTGGATAACAGCGCCATATCATCTTTTTACTGATACTTTCCTTATCTTAGGAAGGATGGAGAGCAGTCAGAGTGGAAATGGTGAAAAACATGATAGAATTATCAAAAAATCAAGTAAATTACTGCTAAATGAGTGTGTATATGTCTAAATGAAAGCAATTTTTCAACAGGAATCTCTCAGAATTCAAGTACTATCATATTTCCAAAGCAAAGTGACTATTTCATTGAATTTGTGGACTACTCTAGAGTCATAAAACCTTCTCTGAATTTCATCGCTACTGTAAGTTCTTTTGATTCATTGTGGTTTGTGCATATACAAATGTGACTTTTTTTCCTGTGTTTTTCCTTAGATACCAGAATTTGTCTCAGACTTCTAGGAGTAATTTACAAGTTTATTTTCAAATTATTTTTTCATGATATTTGAAGTTCTACATATCAGGAAGTTCTAAGCTTACAGTTTTTACTCTAGCAAAGGATAAAATGATAGGAAATGCTGTGTTGACAGGATATACTAGAGTTTCAGCATTGTTAAGTAAAACTTTTCAATCTCTAGCTAATGTTTTCCAGTAAGGTGACTGTGTTTTAGTAGTTACTGAGTCCCAACTCTCTTAATACTTGTATAAAAAATGGAATGTATGAATGTGAATATAGTATTTATTTTAAATATGCATATCTAAGACTAACCAGCTGTTAGTCTAAGTAAACTCAAGTACAACTCAAACCACATTGCTCTGAAATGAAAGTGTCTCTTTTTTGCATCCTGTCATGTCTTTTTCATACCACCTATACTCCTCTCAGAAGCCTTTCATATTCTTCATGCTCTCCTGGTCTGTGGTCAGTATTTCTGCATTTAAGAGAGATTGTGTATTGCACCCTTGAAAATTATCTTAAAGGAGTAATAGACTTCATAATTTTTGAAGACAGCCAGAGCCTTTGCTATGTAGAAATACCTAAATACTGTATGTGTAATATATGGTATAACAAAATACCAATAAGATGGACTGATTATGCAGTTTTGGATCGGTGTAGGTCGTATCATTTTGCTAGCTTTACCATTGGGACTTTGGTTTTGGTCCTTTTCGTTTTCTTTGCCTGCAGCTTAGTTTGACTCCAGCTCTGACCTGCTGAAGAGCTGAGAGGGAACTGAGGATTTAGCAATACTGCAGCTGGCAGAGGAGATACCAGCCATGCTCCCAGAGGAGGGGATGAGGGAACAGCAGTAGCTGTTATTGGAGGTGAAGGTCTGTGTGTGCTGTACAGAGAGATAAAAGGAAAATAATGGCAGAGGAGAAGACTGACGCACTTTTGGACTGAAAAAGAAGAGGGAAACATTTGTTCAGTGTTATTAAATGTAGAGGTTGAATTTTTGGAATATAAAATACAGAGCGAGAATGGTTTTACTGTGGATGAGAATCCATAGAAATAAAGGTTGATATAAGTTATAGTGCTGACTGGTGGATATTGGTGTGAAGAATTTAGAGATTGCATCAATTTGAGGCTTGTTTTGAGTCTTTTCATTTATTTCTATGAATCCATACATACATCTCACTAAAAAGGTGATAAAATGAGTATTCAGGCAGCAGGTTAGATATGCTTATTTTGCCTGATAGATAAGCATATGCAGAAGAAGAGCTGTAACTGAGCTGAAAGGTAGATCACCTTTTTCTATTTTACCTGTTCTCTTTAAAAAAAAATAAAAATAAAAATAAAATAAAAATTCTCTATTGGGTAGAATTGTGAATAGTTTTGTTTTTGACTGACTTGCCTACTTGCAGTACTCTAAAGGGAATAATTCTGCTGATATGTGAGAAACCTGGCCTTTTTTTAATAATAATGTTGTATGTAGTTTTATCCTGTTTGATGGACATTTTCTTTCTTTTTGTTTTTAGCTAAAGGTGACACGTTCTGACAGCAACCAGCTGACAACTGAAGAGAGGCAAAATCTTGTCACAGTCACTGCACAACAGTCGGACCTGTTTTTTCACCACTCTTCACTTTCTCACTTTGAGAATGAGGCAACAGAGGAGAGAAATAAGACGATCCATGTCCTGAATTACACAGTCCCACAAAATGGAATTATTGATATTGAGTTTCCAATCCTATCCAATACAAAAACTTTGAGAGTTCAGGTATTGCTCTGTAATATGTTGATTTGAAAGAATGACACACTGAATTGAGAAGGCTGTAATTAGTGGTATGCTGTTTCTGCCATCTGTAACAGCCTATATACCACTTGCTATTGTATTTTTTCTTATCCATATTAGAGCTGGAAGGAAAGTAGCAGATCCTGTGTAAATGTGATCTAAATAAGTGCATCAGATTAGCGATAGGAAAAAAAAAAGAAACAGATACCCAAAGCAAGAAGTTGTCTTCTACTGCAACTAAGGTTACCACGTTCTTAACAGCAACATAGATATTGCTGCTTACAGAGTACACACTTTTTGCTGTTGTGTTAAGAACTTTGTTTTGCATTGTCTTACAGGCAGAGTTCCTCAACAGTAAGACTGACATAGGCGTTTATGATGTGTTCAGCTCTCCCAGTGAAACTTACCTCCAGGTTAAAACAAAGAGCCAAGAAGTGAAGGTACAGTCTGAGACATAACTTGCTAAGACAGGAAAAAAAGTCAAGTTATTCATCATGTTTCCATAATCATCATTATCAATCATATTCTTTTTCTAGGCTGGGAAACCTTTTGAACTAAATATTGAAAGCAACAAGCCAGTAAGAGAGTTCCATTACCTGGTAAGTTGCTATTTCATATATGAACAATCCAAGATGACTTTTATCAACTTGACAGAATCATAGGGCTTGAAAGGGACCTCAAGAAATCGTTAAGTCCAACTCCCCTGCTAGAGCTAATTCCATACAGCAGACTACACAGGAAGGCATTCATATGAGTCATGAGTATCTCTGGAGAAGATGACTCCACAGCCTCTCTGGGCAGCCTGTTCCAGAGCTCTGTCACTGACAGTAAAGAAGTTCTTCCTTGTTTTATTATGCAACTTCCTGTGTTTCACTTTCTGCCTGTTACCCTTGCTCTATTGCTACGGTTATATTATTGTTATATTTTTATGTACTTGCAGAACATATTGTGCTGTGCACTCGTTTTTATAGTTCAGTGTTACCCAGAGTAATACAGGCAGGAGTCAAAGCCAAAAAAAAAAATCTATTTCTAATATTTAAATATTGTAATATCCCTTTATTTCATGCCCAGTCTTGTAGAATTAAACACGAATTATAGCTCTTTGCCTCTTCTCTTAAAAGCCTTTTATTGAAGGAATGACAGAGCTTAGGATGTATTGAGATGTCAACAGATTGAGTATTTAATTTTTCCCTTTCAGGTGTTATCTAAGGAACAAATTATGACTTCTGGCACAATGGTTGAAAAAACATTCAATTTAACAGCAGAAAATTCCTGGGCTCCTCTGGCATGTATACTTGTATTCTATGTTGATGAACATGGAGCAGTTGTAAATGATGCTCTTACAATCCCTGTTCAGCCTGCTTTGGACAACAAGGTAATTATATTGAACATGAGCCTGAGAGCATGTTTTTGTCTGTTGTATGGTAAAGAGTAGTTTAGATCACAAGCTTGTAAATGTAAAACCTTCCTCATTGTGCATCTGATCTGAGGTTTGTGTAAGTCTATGGAACTTTCTGATAATGCCAGGATAATTAGGATCTGGCTTTAAATGTGGGGTTATTCTATATCTGAACATATTCCCCATAAATACACAGATAACATAATAATTATGCTTTTAACAGTATGGCCAAATACTGAGACAAAGATTGCTTGAACAACATAGTAGAAAAATGCTCCTAAGTTCTCTAAGTATGGAATTCTAGAAGTTTGAGGAGTTATTCACCCTAGTCAGGTTCTGAAGCCTGTCAGGGTCACTCTGGATCACATCCCTTCCCTCCTGCTTGTCAGCTTTGTCTCTTCCGCAGAACTCAGTCCTGCTGTCTGTGTCACTGATAAAGATGTTCAACAGTGCTTATACCAAAATGACTTGTGAGGGACACTACTTATTATTGGTCTCCATTTGGACATTGTGTTTGATTGCAAATCTTGGAGTGTGACCATCCAGCCAATTCCTTATTCACCATCCATCTAATCCATTCTGAGAATCTAAACAGAAAACGAATATTATAATTTAGCTAAAACTTGGGAGTTCTAGGGTAGAGACAAGAGGATATTTCTAGTGAGAAAGCATAACAATTTTGTTCATCCTTCTGGAAAAAATGCAAGTTTGGCCACTGATTTCAGTGTAAGATTATAGCATACATTGTGGTGAAGAAGTGAGGCATGATCTTGAAAATACCAGTTCAATTAAATCTAGCTAACAAATGAAAGCCACCATCCTAGTTTGTGTACAGATAGAATGAAAAATTGAGAAGGTAAATTATAAGAATTTAGTATCAACTTCAATGTATTTGCTATGAAGACTACTTTCTCTGTAACCTATAGATATGTCCTAGGACCAGTAGGAGGTCATGTAGGTAACCTATCCACTTCTGGAATGGGAGCTGAGGGCCAGACAGTGTGCTGTAGGGACATCTCAAGTGATTCCAGATGACTTCAGCTGACTGAGTCTGATCTGATAGCTGTACGGGAATTACGCAGCCAAGGATATTCGGTTGCCCAAACTGAGTCTGGTATTAAGGATATTCTGCCTGGACTCCAGAGTTTATTCCAGAAAGGGAAATTCTGCACCACTGCGGATGACTCAGATGACTTTGACCATCTTAGATAACAAAAAGTGACAGTTGTTATATAAGTGAATCCCACCTACTCTCTCTCAGTGCAGTCAGTGGAGCCTATAGAACTTTTTTTCTCCACTGCAATTTGGATTTCTGCTCCATGATGAGCAAAACTGCTATCTAGTCACCACAACTTCCTTTTGACACCTGTCAAGCTTAGACACTAAACAGAAACGCAGACAGCTAAATGTAAGCAACATCAGTATGATGCTAATTGGGTCTCCAGACTTCATAGAAATGTTATTTTGGTGAGAAAAAAGAGTAGCATTGTTCACTGCATTGTTACCTGATGTTGCGTGGATGGGGCACATCAGAACTACCTTACAGTGGATGACCCTTCCTCATTTCACTACCTGTAGGAAGTGCATACTGGTACTGTATTTATCTATTCACTTCCTTTTTCCTTACCTATGCACCCACTATATAAATCCCTTTTTCTGTGTTGATCTCACTGTGGCATACTTCATTAAAATCTTTCAAGGATGAAGTTTCTCCCAAAAATGTATTTCCCAAAATACATTACATGCTGTGCTGCACATTGATAGAGAGAGTGAATTTCATTTACTGCCCTTAGCTGTAGAAACCAGTGTATTGTGGTTTAAGAGACTGCTACTTCAAATCCAGGGGTTGTTTGATTGTTTGAAGTAACTATACTCAGTCCAAGGATCAGCTGGGAGAGCAAGAGCAAAAGGAAGGCCATAGTATTTTCCCCAAAGTCTAGGAAATGCAGTCTTAATAGAGACTAAGAAAATCTCAGAGTTGCTGACTGACTACAAATATCAATGTATAATTTAAACTAGTGTCTTTTTTTATAATTTACTTTAACTTTTTTTCTAGATTAAGATTTCTTGGAGCAAAGATAAAGTCAAACCGTCTGAGAAAGTGTCCCTTAAGATCAGTACAACAGATCCAGAATCAGTAGTTGGACTTGCAGTTGTTGATAAAAGTACAAAGCTTCTAGGAGACAGTAGTGACATAACTGAAGATTCTGTAAGTATACAGGGAAAAAAAGATTTTCTTTATTGTTTGTATGAAATATGTGTATTTACATAGATATTACAGCTTATAAGCTGAATGAGTAATGTTCTTTGGGCATAATGTTCTTAGCTGTGCAGATTTTTTTTTATATCAGCAAGTAGCTTATCTACTTTAGCAGAAAAGACTCTAAAGCTTACAAGGCAACAGTCCCAGCACTTCTGATTCCAATTAATACTGTATTGTTTTTCTATTCAATAAACTCTCTGTTAATGCCTGGCTGTTTCTTCTTTCGGAAAAGACAAAAATCACTGAAACTTTTTGATTCATGCTCTTTAATATCAATTATGTAAAATAATACAAAGAATTCTATTTTTAAGGGGTGAAATGCTGTAATTAATCATCTTTTTGAAATCTCTTTTCTTGCAGAAGCTCTGGTGCACCAACAGTTTGAAAGAGCTGACAATATGCATTGTTCCTAAAGCAACCAAATGACAAAGTAGCCTAAGTGCCATGGAATAATAGTGGGCTGTAGACTCCTGTTTTAGGTTTATGTAGTCTTAGTACTCATCTGTTAATTACGAAATTATTGCAATCTAATCCCATTCATCTTGTCATTGATTCTTTTCTCCTTTATGTGAGAGCTAACAGAGCTGCTGCTGCTTGCCCTACAAATGAGCATCTGTTAACAGTGACAGTCCTGGGAAAAAGAAAGTATTTGCATTTACTTTTTGGGTGATATTATGGTGGTTTTCTTTTTTTTTGTCCTAGGTATTTCATGAACTCAATTTATATAATACAGCACAGTATTTCCCCCTTGTCAGAGGTTCCTTTGGTGTCTTTCAGGTATGTTTAAAATAAGAAACTCTGATCTTTTTTTTGGGGGGGGGGGGGGGGGGTGGGTGGGCATGGCGGGGCTCAACTTTGTGGTTTGTGTATGGCTTACTAAAATAAAAGGTTATTAACGTTCCTTTTAAAGCTTGGGGCTGTAGACAACAGTCTACAGTTTTCATTGTTTATATGGGTTTTGAATTGTAATTTAGCAGCATGTAAATAATCTGGATACAATTATATATGTTTATATTTTCATAAGTATGGCTTGTGTTATAGTGTCATCCCTTTTAAAATTTTTCTGTCATTTTGGCAATATTCAGATTCCAATAGCTGTGACATCTATTGGTTCCTGTGTATTACTTGTAGGTCTATAATTACTCTAGAATTATGACTTTATTTTCTTAAAAAGAAAGACAAGAAAAAAAAATAAAATAGATGAGCACTGTTGATGTCCTGAATGTCCTGTATTGAGATAAACTGTATAAATTTTATCCAGAAATGCAGCCTTTGGGTATCAACTGATGCAATTCTTGAGGAGGATAAAGAACATTTTCTTTGTAAGTAATAAAAATAAATGAAGCCAAATCTAATTTACTGAGTGGGGAAGGAGATTTGTGGGTTAGGGCCCCTCTTAAGTCTTCTCACTATAGTATACATAAAGGCAACTTCCAACCTAGCAAAAGAGAACTGTTTATAAGGTTCAAAACAAGCAAAACTCCTTTAGGTACTGTTTTGAGAACTTCACTTTTGCTGATGTCCTGAGTGACCCTACTCTTTAAGGGACTGAGAATCAATGAATGACATTCTTATTTGCAATTTCGGATGCAGTTTCATATCAGTGGTTTGTCACTTAATTGTATGACACTATATTATATCAGTTCTAGAAGCAGTCTGGAAAGGCTATGTATAACCTTAATGTTCTTCTGAAATTTCATTTACTTAAGAAAATAAATTAACAATCAAAAACGCAAGGGAAAAAGTATTATGCAAAGTTCCTGATGTTGTGGAGTAGAATTAACATATGTAACAACACTGTAGATTATACTGCAAACACTGTATTAATTTGATTTTTCTTAAACATAGACATTTGTAGGTAGGACAATAATTTGTGTTTTGTAGATGATGGAATGATACCCATAGAGGATGGCTTTGGTGATGATCTGCCAGTAGCTAGAGATGGACCTCTAGATTTTAGCACTCCGTATGTAAGGACGTATTTTCCAGAGACTTGGCTTTGGATTGATACCAAAACTAGGTATGAAATTAAAAGGAAATTGAAACTGATTTACTGTTTTTATTTTTTTGTTTTAGTATTATTCTGCATTGGTACTGAAAAACAGCTTAAAAGTGTGGTGTTATTTATATTCTGCTACCACCTAGAGGCCACAAGTGAGGTTGGAAGCCCACCAAATGAGGCATTTTACAACTCCACAAAGCAGAGTAATCCCTGACTTTCAGTTTCAAATGGAACAAAATAAAACCCTGGAGACAAAGATTTCTAGGATAGGAAACTATTTTCCTTTTATGTAAGGAGAACTGACTTGTAGGGAGACTTAGTGTTTTTCTGTTAAGTGCACGAGAAGATTGTGACCCAGAAGCTAAAATCTGTTCTCATCTGCACCTAATTCAAGAAGCATTTCAAACTGTTAAACTAATAGTGAAATCTGACCTGTGTTGTGAGGCACAAATCTTGTATTCTTTCATAGCTAAGAAGTTAGGGAAACAGACTTCATTGAAGATTATTTTACAGGATCTGTGAAAGTTGATTGTGTGTAATTATCTTAAAGTTATGGAATTCAAAATAATTTAATAACTTGTTTTAATCATTTTGATCCCATCACAAATATTTCTAAATGATTAAGAAGAGGAAAACAGATAACCAAAAGTTTTTCCTGCCAAGAGTTTGAACTTTGTTTTTGATGTATTATTAACACACATCTTTACTTACTCATGTCTATAAATAGATGCTTTTGAAAGTCATCTATGTCCTTTTGCTATCAGATCTGATGCAGATACCACAATGGAAGTCACTGTACCTGATACCATCACGTCCTGGGTAGCCAGTGCTTTTGTGCTTTCTAAAAACGGCGGTCTTGGAGTGACAACTGTTCCAGCAGAGGTAGCACATTGCTTGATGTTTCTCCTTTAAATACTGATAACACTGTAGATTATTAATTGGAACCTGCATTTTTCTTCTAATAACAGCCTTCTCCTTATATCAGTGAAGAAATTTCATGCGCACTCAAACTGTTAGGAAAACATTACAGTGAAATCTTATGTGGACATGGAGGTTGGGCACCAGGATGAAGTGGTTTTGCTGCCAGGTTCCTGTCTCCATGGCTCTTTTAAGGAGAATTTAGCAATTTAAACTAAATTCAGCACTTGTCAGTTTAGACCTAAAACTTGAAATTTCCGGAATAGACATGCAGTTGTCCTTGGCTCACTCTGTATTCGTGGAAACAGCTTCTTAGAGAATGCTATTTGGACTGTTTAGAATAAGAATTACTTTTTGAAATGTCATTGTAGTTATCTCTTTTCATGCATAAAGTAAAAAAATCCTAGAGAAACTACATTCCTAATTGGGACATCTCCACTTTTAAGTGCCAAAGGTCAGAAAGATTGAAAGTCTGTAGTACTAGGTCACAGATTTCCAACTGGATGCATGCACTAATTAGAATTAAACTTGGAGACAACTCTTTACTCACTGAAATTTTCATCCCTTCAAATTTTTGTGGAGGAGTATCTTTCAGGATGTAAGCCCAGATACAGACTCAGATTTGTAGTTGGCTGATCTACCAGATACAAACCATATGCTTTGAACATCCTGGTCAAAACACCACAAAATTTGGAAACAGATCTATATTTTGTGGCTGAGAGTCCTCTGAGACTATAATCACAATTCTTGTTTCTTCCACTTAGCTTGGCAGAGAAGGGACGGAAAGAGGAATTGTTTTCTGATTCAAACTATATGAAAATACATACTTGGTCCCTCACTCTCAAATATGAGAAAGCTACAAGTAAAACAGATGTTGTGCTTCTTCCTTAACTATAATCACCAACATACACTGCTCAGTGCTTCACCCTCATTGGGATGTTTAGATTGCGCTTGGAGTTACATATGGCTGAAACATGTTAATCAGTACCATACAAAGAGACAAATAAAAGAAATGCAAAAAAACTGTGATGGAGAAATAAATAAGTGATATCTGTATGTTTAGTGTCATTTACTGCTTTGCATCTTGTTTTTACATGTCTTTTAGTACACAAAGTATTGATAATTTCACCTGGTGTTTTATTTTAAGATACTGAAATATTTCTGATTGTTAAAATTTAGTATTGCAAGATGTTAAGAGGAAAAAAAAATTAAAAGAAATAGGCATCTAGTGAGAACATTGAGTAAGAACTAACAAAAAATTATTCATTAAAACTTTTCTAATGATAAAAGACTTTTTTTTTATCACTGGAAGCTTTAGCAAACAAAATATTTTTTGGATATTTGTTGGCTAGAAAGAAATCTGAGTATTTTCTGGATCTGAAACTCAAAATACTTAGAAGAATTTTCTAATGAAAACTGAATTAAAGCCATTTTTAGTTGACATTTCTCTAATAATAGATATCATGCTTCAGTCATTCTTAATGTGCAGATGTTCATAAATGGTGAAATCCCATGGAGCTTGATGTGAGTTTACCACTGCCTTCCTAGAGCCAAGAGTTGGTCCAAAGTCTCTGTTAACAGATAAAATAATCAGTTTCTGACAGATTCCTGCAAGTTGTTTCTGTTTTAATTAAGAAAAGATGTACTATTAGAAGTATAACCAAAGACTTAGGCCAAGATTAACCACACAAAGTAACATATCATACTTATGTGCTGGTGAATTACAGAATTAGGGAAAGTTAGTTATTTTGGATTCCAACACACGTCTGTACTGACATGGGTATATGTCAGTGGGCAGGTTCAGAATCCTCCTTTACTTGTGTGTCCAAAATAGTTCGTAGTAGCTTTAATGGTATCTTTGGACAGACTGCAGCTTTCCAATTTGCAGGATGATAGTTTCTTGATCTCAGTTCATCTTCTCCTGTCAGAATTTGCCATGTCGAAGCTGCCAGGAGTCCAGCAGCTTTCATCTTAGTGGCATTATAGAGTTCCAACAAAGGTGCTTGTATGCAGAAGGGATTCTTGGCTTCTGATTCAGCCCTGTAGTAATACTTTTTGTTAGTTGTAGAGTAATGTAGTTGAGTGTAATTGAGTTGAGTGTCCTAGAGTGTGATTGTGAGTAATGATACTCTCATAAGAATTTAAAAGTGAGAGTCTAGTCAGAAGACATGCTGTGTAGTTGTTTTCTCACTAGTATCTGATTGTAGGGATTCACTGTTTTGTGCTGACCTTGTTTTGCAGCTAGAAGCTTTTCAACCTTTCTTTGTTTTTCTGAACCTTCCATACTCTGTCATCAGAGGAGAGCAGTTCGTTTTGGAAGTGAATATCTTTAATTATTTGAAAGAAGAAGCCGAGGTAAAGTAACAGTCTCTCTGTTCTCTGTACTTGAATTTTAGCATACACTGAAGGGAGTGCATTACTGATGAAAATCATAACTTTCTCTTGTGAGATCTTCAGTGAGTGTATTGTAAGGCTATATCTCTATATAAAGCTTAAAAAGGCAGCTTAAATTTTCTTCAAAATTTATACGTTATTGCAAATGTTACTGTATTTTACAGGTTAATGTGATCCTGGATATGAATGATGCTTTTGAAATTATTCTAACATCCAATGAAATAAATGCTACAGGAAATCAACAGTCTATATTTGTACCAAGTGAAGATGGAAAAACTGTTCAATTTCCAATCAAACCAAAACAGCTGGGAGAGATTCCCATCAAAGTGACAGCAATATCGTCTGCTGCTTCTGATGCTATCATCCAAAAAGTTTTAGTAAAGGTAAACAGTCTGCAGCTTGGCTTGCTCTACAAATAAATTGCTTTGTAAAATAGACAATGGACTGTTACAAAGAGGCAAACCAGTATACTTGTCTGCTTCTCATTTTCTCAGATTGGTTTCTGGTCAGATGGCTTGAAGTTGAAATCACTTTTAAAATAAATTCTTTAGATCTCCTTCCAGAATTGAAAATATAGATCTGTTCTATAGCTGATCGTGTGTCAAATGCTTCTGAAAGCAAGGCAAAACCTATTTTCACATCAATGAATTAATGGTGCTACAGTTAGCTTAACAATCTAGGATGGTAAAGTGGACCATGTAACTCTATTATGGATAAGTGCAATGAATTTCTTAGTGCACCTAGCTTAGTTCAAAGCCTACTTTTATGAACATTTCTCTACTGTGTTAGTGATGAAAGTTTAGCCCCCAGACTTTCTTGATGAACTAGCGTCTTTTGGATGAGATTTGCCTAACTTTTGGCATCTAACAGTTTGAATCATGTTGAGCTCCATTTCAGTGAAAGGTGATAAGCACTTTTACATCTCATCCTAAAATATCTACTTAAGATCCTAGAATCAGGAAATAGTTGAATTTAGAAGGGACTTCTGGATATTGTGTAGTCCAATTTTCCTGGTCAGAGGAGGATCAATTGAGCAACCAATTGAGCAATGAGCAGAGGCTCAGGACTCTGCCCAGTTAGGTTTGGAATGTATCCAAGGATGGAGACTTCTCAGCCTGTCTAGGCAATTTGCCCTCACCTGGACCCAGAAGGATCATCTCCTTCCACCTGCTGGCCGGGCTTTACATGATGTATCATGATACAGGATAAAGTTGAATGCCCTTGCTGCAAAGTCCCTTTTCTGGCTTATGCTCAAGTTGGTGTCCAGCAGCTCTCTCCGGTTCTTTTCTGAAAGGCTGCTTTCCAGCTGGGCAGACCTTAGCATGTTGAAGTGCATGGGGTTGTTCCTCCGCAGGTACAGGACTTGTCATTTCCTTGTGCTGATCTTCATAGAATGATAGAACCTGCTCCAGTGCTTCACTACCCCGAGTGAAGAATTTCTTCCTAATATCTAACTTAAATTTCACCTCTTTTAGTTTAAAGCCATTCTTCCTTTTCCTATCACTATTGGACCATGTAAAAAATGGGTCCCTAGCCTGCTGGTAAGCTCCCTTCATCTATGCCTTTGTTTTCAGATTTCATAGATTTTTCTTTCTGCTAATTTCTTATCTATTGTTTAGGATTGATAGCACATGTCTCGAGGATGACAGGTTAACTGAAGTATGCTCTAAAGGTGCTGATTTACCTCTCTTATGAGACAGGATCACAAATTTGCACTACTTCAGAGTACAATAAACATATGAAATAAGTGATGTGAATTCCAGCACAGCTGTTTGTAGAACCTGAATGTTGAAAGCTGAGGTTCTTCTAGATTTTATTTGCATCTGCATTTTTGTATCCATACTTACCCACAACTGACTCAGCCTTGTCCACCGTGAGGAGCAAGCTCTGGCCAGCTGGATTCTGCTGATTCCCTTTTCATTTTAAGGGCCCATTTTTGGAACCATCAGAAAGCTTTTCTTTTATAGCACAGCCCTTTTGTTGGACATCTCAAAATAACTGTCCTGCAAGTTAATTCTGGAAGGAGCCACTTATTGCCCTTCCAATTGAAGCTCAGTTGTGCTGAAGAGAATAAAATCCTGTTGGACTAAATCTAGGCTGAGAAAAGAAATCCATTCGTTTTCTCTACTTTGAAGACATTTTTTCTCTCCAAGAGACTTGCATGCATGAATGAATGGAACCTTTGAACCTACAGTGATTAACTTAACTGGTGTAAGTCTTCTTTGTATGACAGGCTGTAGGATAGCATGAAAGAGAGCACTTCTGGCCTTGGCATATTCTTGATCATGGAGCACTGTGCTTGTCAGTGAGCTCACTAGAATCAAAGATGCTTTCAATGACTTTGTGTGTATTTTTATAATTAACGCATGGTTGCTAGAAGAAATTTGTGGAAGCAGGTCTTTATTATAAAAACATGTATGTGTCAGTTCAGATGGGCCAGTTTTTCAGGCTCTTGATGTGTTAAGAAGCAGCACAAAGTATCTCACAGAGTTTTAGATGCATCAGCACAGTAAGCATGTAGTTCCAGTTCTAAAAGCAACAATCTATTGGAAATTATAACAATCCTGTTTATTTTGGTAGGCTGAAGGATTGGAACAAACATATTCTCAGACACTCCTTTTGGATTTAACTGGGGGTAAACAACAAGCAGTGAGAAAAACTTTGGATTTCACTTTTCCTTCTGATGTTGTAAGTGGTAGTGAAAGAGTGCAGGTCACTGCTATAGGTAAGAATTATTTTGTTCTGATTCCATCTCTATTACTGGTCAGTTGTTTTTTGTTGTTTTAAGTATAGTTTGCTGTCTGCTGGACTTTTTCTGAACACAGTATTTAAGATGTAGCATGAAGATACAGTATGCCACTGCCACTGCTTTTGGAAGTTGAGAGTACCTGTATTCCACATGGATGTGAAAGGATTGGTCTCCATTAGCAATTTGACATCTGTGACATCCTGTTGCAAGTGGTCACCACATTTAACATAATTCAGTTGCTGGTTTCTTCTGTACTACATAGATGCGAATAGTAAGTGGAAGCAGTAGACTGTCAAGTAGAGCAGGGATGTTGGTATAATATCCTGAACTATCATAACAGGGTTTGCCAGAACTTCTGTACTGAAAGGCCTTTCTAAGATCTTGCCCTGTATAGCTGTTGCTTCATAGATTTTTAGGAAACTGTTAATTTAATTTAATCCCTATGTTAATGGCATGAATCATTAGTTAATAATAATTTCTCATCCATTGAACTGATCATAAGATGACTGTGTATAGATGGTGTACATTATTTCTTTATTTTATTTACAATATTGTGGTATTAAGTATCCTTTTTCAGAGTTAAAGAGACTGTCAGGACTTTACAGGAAAGTCCTGCAAAGTTTGTTAATATTCTGTTTAAATTCTGCGTGCTTGGAGAATAAAGCCTAAAACTTGACTCATAGTTGGTCCTAGATTTTGATAACTGCGTGTGAGAGGAGAAATACAGGAAATTTGAAATATGAACAGTTGCTGAAACATTCTCCTGGAAGGAATATCTTTTGGCTTTTTCATATGGTGTCTCTTTTAATTATTGTGTAGTTGGGAAGGTCAGTAAAGTTCTATGAGGAGATTAATCAGTGAGCAAAAAGCTAATAATAAGACTGTGTGTGGTTAATGCAGTTTTCTGCCTGGCTACTGGTGTTGAGCACAAGTATTCCCAATGTATTAAATTTTTTCATAGTTTAGCTGATACCATCCTTCATGTGTTAGACATGTGTTTATTTGTATTAAGTTTCAATTTTATCTTCCAGGTGATTTACTTGGACCTTCAATCAATGGTTTGTCATCATTGATTAAGATGCCTTATGGCTGTGGTGAACAGAATATGATCAATTTTGCTCCAAATGTTTATATTTTGCAATACCTTACTAAAACGAGACAGCTGAGAGAGGATATTCAATCAAAAGCATTATCATTTATGAGAAAAGGTCTGTATGCTTAAAGGACATTTTATGTTTTCAAGAACTCTTCCTAGCTAGAGTACCTTTGACTTTGTACTTAGCATTTGAGAGACTACTTTGCTGGTGTCATGCAACCTGGAAATAAACTCATTTTTCTCTTTCTTCTGGGATAGCAGAATTGAGGAGCAGACAATTCTGTTTACGAGGAAAATTTTCTCCAAAATATAACTGTTTCTATGTAGCTATTTTTCAGAGGTAAACTGCATTTTAGAAGATGATTTTTGTGCTTTTTTGTTGTTGTTATTGGTACTTGCTAGCTCTTTTTTGCTTAAACTGTGTATGAACAAACATTGCTGTATGTGAGATACAGTGGGTCAAAATTAGCAATGCTCATTAGGCAAAATTAGACACATTCTCATCCTGCCATGTCCTTGCAGAACTCTAGGAATTATGTTCTTGTGATTGATGTTTGCCCACCCAAGTTTTAGACTTGATCAGAAATGAACTCTGTGCTGGACATCGGAAAGTGGAATATTTTAAAGGAAAATGGTTGTATATTTTGATTTGAAAATACTCCAGAGCATCACGAAGTGTGGAGAACGTAGTTGTATTGTGCTTCCTTGTGCCTACTGGGTCAGACAGTATCCATGATGTATTACTTATCCTTAGTTTGAGCTGTAACTTTCATAAAATCAGTTTTCAAGAGGATTATAATGAAGGTGAATTTAAACCTAATTTATTTCACATGTCAAAATACACTAAATATCTGAAACAGTGACCACATAATCTGAAGTAAATATAATTAATTTTAAAACTAAATGTTAGTGGGAGGAAGGAACCATGGCTATCAGTGGCTTCTTTCCTTTTATCAGATTTTGTTTACCTAGAACAAAGGCAAAGCAAAAGAAAAGTTGAATTTAAAATAAATTCCTTCAGTTCTCGAAATGACAGATCTCATCTTGAAATCACTTCTTCAGAAATAAGAAGTCCTTTTTGTCCTGAAAGCTTAGGAGCTAGACCCAGGCAAGCACTGAGCTGGAGCTGTATTTTCAAGCTGCTCGAAACATGAGACCTTCAAGTCTTTCACATATTACTGAACTCCTTTCCATCCTGATGTACTCTTCTTTTAGCTTGGCTTAGCTAACCTACATCTTCTGGGTTTCAGCCAGTCCTCTGGAAGTACTAGCATACATCTTTGTAATAGGATCCTTCTTTTCCTTGCCTTTCCAGTTGTATGTGTTGACATTTAAAGTATTGTTTTTCACATTTGATTGAGTGTCCGTTGGAATGAATGCAGTGGTTCACAGCCCTCAGATCTATTGTTTTTACATTTCTACAGGCTTTTTTGTGTTAGATATGCTCATGTTTGAAGATTTTTTTTGCGTGACTGCATGGAGCTTGACCTTAAGAGGAAAGCAAAAAGACTATGGGAAATAGAGGAACCTCCATCTGGTTCTGCTCGTCTTTCCAATCTTTCCCAATCCTAGTAAATTCAGAGATGATTTTTTTTTTCTTGTGTTATGCCTGCTCAGCAATCTTTGTTAAGTAAGCTGTTGGTCTTAGTTCATCATTTTACACTGCCATTGGGGTAGTGGGCTGTAATCCTTATTACTGCATATTGCCTGTTCGGTGAAGAAGCAGAAGACCTCAACTTTGGGCCTTGCAGTCAGGTGTTTTTGAAGAGAAAGTGATCTGTTTGTATATGTACATATAATTATGCCCCTCATGGCATATTGTTCTGAGGCTAAAACTTTGGCAGAAAGTTTTACCACTTAATTGCTTTCTTTCTCTCACTCAAGATTGCTTGACTTTTCAAGATTATTAACTGAGTTGACAGATCCATCAGTATGGGAAGGCATCACAAATTTTAATTATTTAGTTCACCACTGTTGTTCTACTAAATACATTTAGAAAACCTGTTTAAGTGGAAGTTGTAATTTCAAACAGTTTTAAGGAGACAATAAAGAAACTTGATACTACTATACTGGTAAAACGTAGCAGTTCAGATTCATAGAATTATAGAATCAAGAAGTTTGAAAAAGACTTCCAGGATCAAGCACTCCAACCATTACCCTGTCACCAATATTTCCCACTAAACCATGTTGCTCAGTACAACATCTAAATGTTTCTTGAACAGCTGCAGGGACGGTTACTCCACAACCTCCTTGGGCAGCCTATTCCAGCACCTAACTACTCTTTTGGAGAAAGATTTTTTTCTTAATGTCCAACCTGAATCTTCTCTGGCACAATGTAAGGGCATTCCCTCTTGTCCTATTATTAGTTACATGGGAGAAGAGGCCAACCCATACCTTGCCACAACCTCCCTTCAGGTAGTTGTAGAGAGTGATAAAGTCTCCCCTGTGTATGTCCAGACTGAGCAATCTCAATTTCCTCAACTGCTCCTCACAAGGCTTGTGCTCCAGATCCCTCACCAGCTTCATTGCCCTTCTGTGAACACGCTCCAGGGCCTCAGTGTCTAGGATGAGTCTTATGGGTACTATTTATTAAGATACCTAGTATTTGCTTGTCGGTTCCTTCTGTATAACTTAATGATGTAAATAAATAAAATCTTGCTTAGGCTTTTCCTTCTGTCTGACTGGGTCAGTATTCTGTGTTGTATGAATATCAGATGTTAAACTAATGAATATTTTTTCTTAATTATAATAACCAAAATAAAACAACCAAGAAATAAACAAGGAGGGAAGAGAAGAAAACACATATTGAGAAATGCTATTATTAAATACTATTGTTGTTCTGAATGCACAAATAGTAAGCAAAATGTACAGGAAGGAAGGTTTTACAGATCAGAAGCTACACTGAGTAGAATATTTGTGGAGCTCTTTATTAATAATATTAACGAACATTGGATCTGCACTAAAGTCAGCTCCTGAAAAAGGACATTGTGCCTGGTCATGAGCAGGTAGTCGGCTTTTGTGACCCTTTTACTTATAGGTGTTCAGCAATCAAGATAAAATACACTTCTGGATATTGAGAAATCTTTGGTGCTGCTTAACCAGGTCCCCCTTGTGAAGTTCTTTTAGTTACTGATGAAACATTTTGTTCATTTTCAGAACAGCCTCTTCCAGTATGCTTTCTGCTAGCTAGTCCTTTGGTTTGCCCAAAGTAAGTTGATGAAAGTATCTGCTTTTCAGCAGCATTTGTAACTTGTAGCTGCTCTCATGCCTTTCCGGTTGGAAAATTCTTATTTTCTGCTTGTTCTTTTGTCTACTGGAAAGATAAAATGTTTCTTTAGTTATGTGACTTCACTATTTCAGCTCTTGGAGGAGTTGAGCTATAGATGCAGTCTGCACTTGTTGCTGTGCTTCTGGAGCCACTGAGTTACGAGGCTGTACCTCTACCCTGCTGTCCCGTCTGGGTGGTGGATAAGTGGGAATCATAGAACATCCTGTTTTGGAAGAGACATAGAAGGGTCAATGAGTTCAGTGGGAATGGGAGCCCTCTAGGTCTATTTTTGTAGATAGATTTTGTTACCTGCTTTCTTATGGTTTTCTACATGGTTTTGTGTATTTTTATAGATTTGAGGGATATTTTATTCAGGTTCTACTCTTCACATCCTTAGAAAGTGCCTTGCTTCATGTCAGTAGGAAGTTTTTTTTTTGTGGGAAGAACCCGCAAAAGAGGAATGTGTTCAATACCTCTCTGCTCTTTCACTCCAGGATATCAAAGAGAGCTGCTTTTCCAGAGGGATGATGGCTCTTTTAGTGCCTTTGGAAATGAAGATCCCTCTGGGAGCACGTGGTAAGTAGTTCTGCCAGCTTCACTTTGGAATTTGACTGTTTTAGATACTTCCAAAGACTAGATTTTTTTGTGAAGCTGCTAAAATTTTCCAGCTGTATTAGCCTTCTGCCTGGTTTTCATTAGGCGTTTAGGCCAACTCTAAGGTCGTTCTTCTGGATAGCTTGCTGTCAAGGCCAATATTAGGGCAGGTCTTTTTAATTTTACGAAAGATGAACAATGAATTATTTTACCCATGGGAATAGCTGAATGAAATGCCTTGAGATGTTCTGCTAGAGAGGATAGCTTACCAGCATGGAGAAAACTTAAAACTCCTTTGGAAAAAAGAAAAGCTAGTTAAGACTATTCAGTTTGGTTTCTTGTCATAACAACAAAGGTGAAACATTATTAACTGTATAAAGGCAGAATGTCAAGTAAGCGTTTGTTTAAATCACTATTGCAATCTCTGCAAACCGGAACTCTTGAGCAGTGGAAACACGTTCCAGTTTTACTCTTGGGTGCATCGTATTTATGCATACATTGAGAAAGTGCCCTGGTATATTTCTGGCCCTGGAAGTATAAACCACGCTGCAGCTTAAATATCAGCGTAGTCTTTGGTAGCCTTCTGACCCTGACACTCTCTTGAGTCCTTTCAGGTTATCCCCGCATGTTGTTTGGGAAAAACCCTGATTTAGAAAGTAGTTCACTGGTGTAGGTACTAGCTGATTGGTGGTAGATGTCTTCAGACCAGGTTGGATGGGGCCCTGGGTAGCTGGATCTAGTATTGAATGCTGAGGTTGGTGGCCCTGCGTGTAGCAGAGGGCTTAATGATCCTTGAGGTCCCTTCCAACCCAAGCCGTTCTATGATTCTATGAAGCAAATTCTAGGCACATTTGACCTACCGATATGGAGGTGTTGAATATGTCCAGCTGCTCTAAGGTTTTTGAGTAATAGAACAGCCTGTTTTCTGCCTGCTTAAAAACCAGTATTTAAGTGCCATAGATGCATTTTTAGTTCTCTCGTAATTTATCAGGAATTGAGACCACTTAAAGCATTATATATTAAATGCGACTCCACAGAGAGCAGGCAGCTTTGTCTGAAAGTTACTCAAAGGAAGAATAACATTAATTACGTTGCTTATAATTCTGGTTGAAACAATTTAGGCTTAGTGTTCACTTAGTAGTGCTTAGTGTTGCCTCAAATAGATTTTCACTCTTCTCCAGTCTGGATACTGAGGACTCTATGAGGAATTCTCTGTGAGGTGAATTAGAGCTACTGATGGTAATAAATCAATCAATCAATAAATAATAATAAAAAAATTGTCCCACTTGTCTTCTACACCTTGTTTTTGAGACTGTAAATTCAGTGTAGAATTCCACCTTAAGAAACATAGTAAACATAATTGTGGAAGCTAGAAAGATAAGCAGATACAAGTTCCAGCACTTTGTTTAGCTAATCTACATTTGATTAGTTTATATGTGTGTTTGTGCTTCAGCGTGTTACCAGCTTCAAATAAAACTGTTCCAATTACTCTTTCACTTACTTGCTCCATTCACCAGTTTCAGTGGGATTTGTATTAAATGCAGTATTGATGGAGTGGAAAATGAAGATCATTTATCAGCAACCCTGCTAAATATATAATGCAGTAGCAGGTTACATAAATGCACATTTAGCAAAGAAAGGAGTCAAAGTAGAACTTCAGATTATTAATGAATAAAACAAGTGCTGTTTTGATGATGTTGTTAGAGGGATAATTGTGATAACTACTATCACACTTACAGTTTGCAGTAATGCAGTTATGATTTTGCCACTTTAGCTTAGCAACAGAAGCCAAGAGAGCAATATTTGAATAAAGTTAAACAAATACTGGCAGAGACTTGGATAAATAAAGACAAACAAAGACTTGGAGCATATATAGTCTGTACTTATTTTTGAAATGTAACAGCTGCAAAAGGAATTATCTTTAGGAACAAGGAAATAGCTTCATTTTTTTGTGGATTAAGCTTAGTCTCCTTTCTTGTCTGGATAAAGTACATATTTTCCTCTGTGCTTGGAAGCTGTGTGTTGAGTATTTTATGCATCATCATATTCTTACATTATGTTTAACAGAAGCTAATTTTGTCATATTTCATTAATGTTTTCCTCCAGGTTATCAGCTTTTGTGTTAAGATGCTTTTTTCAAGCTCGTCCATTTATAGATATAGATAAAGATGTACTCATGGATACAGCTAAATGGATTGTTGGACATCAGAAATCAAATGGAGAATTTCAGGAACCTGGCAAAGTTTTACACAGTGACCTTCAAGGAGGCACCAATAATCCAATCACCCTCACAGCATATATCATGTCTTCTCTCCTTGGGTTCCAAGATAAAGAGGTATTGGAGTTCATAAATAGAATCTACAGACTCTGGAATGCTTCATAAATTCTCATACTACCTGGCAAACACCTGGTAATTTAAAGAAATAGAAGAACATCCTGAATAGAGACAAAATGTAACCTTATTTGGTAAAATTTCCTTGTATTTCGGTTTACTAATTAAGACAGTATGTGTTGTGAGGCCATCCATTTTTGCATACCTTTAAAAAATCTAAAGGCAATTGCATTTAGCAAGAATATTTTCATGCCTTCAGTACAGGAACATAAAAAGGAATTTATGGGGATAACTATCCATAGAAGCATTCAGTCATTCAATCAATTGTCTTGAGATTACTAGCTTTCATAAAAGACAGTGCAAGGTTAAAAGCTTTGCCTCTGAGGTTTGTGCCTGTTATTCTGAGATTTTCAGTACTTGTTGGTTGTTGTTTAAAGATAGCAGTTTCTACATCTTTACAAGCTTCTCTTTTACATTATAATAATATATATTCAGTGTATGATCTTCATTTTCAGCATGCTTATGTCATTAAGAGAGCTACAAACTTTCTGGAAGATAAATTAAAAGAAGGCATTTCGGATAATTATACATTAGCAGTTGTGACGTACGCTTTGTCGTGGGCGAAAAGTACAAAAGCAAAGGAAGCCTTGAGTATGCTGAATGAGAGAGCAGAACAACAAGGTATTGCACAACAGTCTTCTATGGTTGTACAAATGGATTTTTTTCAATTTTACACACATATATATATATACACACACACGCATATATGCATATAGAATTAGAGAAAAAGATAATCCTTCAAAATTAAAATATATTCACAGCTTGCTAGATAAAATAGCTTAGGAACTTCAAATAAAGCTTTAATTCATAGCAAAGCTAAGACTTTCTGTTTTAATTTCTGTGTTCTTGAGAAAACCACGATGCTGTCAAAGAGCATGACTTGTCAGTTCTCTCATGTTGTGTGAACTTGTAAGGTTTGTCTAATTAGACAATTGAAGTTAATTATTTCAGAGTGGTTCTGATTGATCAGTACGATTCCAGGAGCAGGGTTGGAGGATGGTTAGCTGAAATAAGTATTGGAATGAAGAGATGAATGACATCCTGTGAGCTGATAAAAAAGTGTATTGCATTTTCTGTAGTGACCAATAAGCTCGTCATATTTATCCTCTTCCATGTTCAATATGACTAAATTTTGTTTGCTATTTTGGATGAAGAGCAGACTATATCATAGTAATCGAAGAGATCAAAGTTTTCTGGTTGTTTTTTGTTGTTGAAAATAATAACTATCCTCTTGAAAAACCTGAAGGATTTCATTAGACTGGAAACAGAGCCTCTTGAGTGTCCTCCTTTCGTGTTTTCTGAGTTAAGCTTTTCAAAAGGGAGAATTTGCACTTTCTTCAAGAACGAACCTGTTGGGCAGCTGTAATGCCTGAAGTTCTTTCTCTAGTGAGCATCCCAGCAATGAGATGGCTTTTCTACAAGGGCTCATTGACCTAAGCATTTCATATTGACAATAGAAGGGTCATATGAAGTTATGTATAAAGTCAGTTGAATTTGATTGGAGTTGACTATCTGGACTCCAGCTTTATTTATAACTACATTCAAAAAGTGTTGAGGACGTACCTAAGATATTTACTGGGGACACACCTAAACATTCACTTAATTTTAAAGAACATTGCTAGATCCCTTACACAAGCATAAATTAAGTCTTAAATAAGACTTTTCTAGAAGTCCAAAGACTTCAGTCTGTGGATCTGAGATTATTTTGGTTTATTTTTCAGGAGAATTTCGTTTCTGGACAACACCTGCTTCTGAAATTTCTGATTCCTGGCAGCCACGGTCCATTGATATTGAACTTGCAGCATATGCTCTGCTCTCACACTTTCATCAGGACAGGCTGGAGGAAGGGATACCTATTATGAAATGGCTAAGTCAGCAAAGAAATCATCTTGGAGGATTTTCATCTACACAGGTAATATCAAAAGAGACTTTGTTGTACTTTCAGAAAGAGAAATATCTTCTAAAAAAGGCCCAAACATTTGTTTTTAAATAGTGATTGCTGAGTTTTATTTTGCTGTATCAGCCTTGGTTGGGTGCATGTTTGCATTCTTTGCAGGATTGGCATCTTAAACATAGACAACCAATGTAATTAATGTTTAATAAAAAACAAAAGTAGGGAGTCCCTTAATTATTTAAAACACAAAAACCGAATGATGCTAAGAAGATGCCCATGGGAAAGTACTTAATCAGATTTTCCAAGCAAGTATGATAAATATCTGTGCTTATGTGGCTTCCAAGGAGAGAAACTTCTTTCTATTCTTTCCATATGTGGGCTCCCAAATTCCTGAAAGGCTGTTAGCTAAGATAAGAAAGGGTTTTGGAGGAACAACCTATCTTAGTGCCTCTGTTGGCAACAGAATTTTGATGGACCGTGAAATTTGGAAGATTTCATTATCTCCAGGAGGTTTCCATGTTATTGAAGCCACATCTTGTAAGCTGTGCTAGCATCCAGAAAACTTAAATATTACTCTGGATTGTGTTACTTTAAGTTTTCTTTTAAATTAAGTACAAATGCTGGTCACAATAAAATGTCTCATATCTCTGTACTGCTCAGTACCATTCTATGCAGACTATTCTTCCTTATTTTTGTATGTTGCTATTAATATATGAGAAAATAGTTCCGTTAAGTAAAATGTAATTCTTGGGAACCAGCCTGGTTCTAGTACTTTCCTAACATGTTAACTGATGCTTGTTATTGTTATTTGAAGAGACTAACTGAAATACTAAATTGTTGAAACAGCTTTTCTCCTTGCTCTTAGAGACAATTTTCACTTGAAAGTTTGAAATTGAAGTAGTGTATAATTTAATGCTGAGGGAGAAATTAAAAGATGAGTTTAATCCTTTTGTTTTTCTGTAATCTGAAGTATTTTCATTTCAAAGTTACCCCACATATCTCTGTGGATGCCTTTTATTAATTTATGGAAATTATCTCCCACTTTTTTTTAGTATCTAGGATCATTTTAAAACAAACACTTGGAGAGTTTTCTTGCATAAGCTTATCACATTAGACACTTAATATAAGGGCTGCTCCAAAAGTAATGTCTCCTATTTTATTATGTTGGTCCATGACGTCAGAGGTAGATGTTGATGGTACGGCAGAAAAGGCTTTAAGGCCCTTTTATATAGATTAGATATGTAAGTCTGATAGGTTGCTGTAATTTCATTCACTGCAATATGAAAATGTTTTGTAAGTTTGAACTTGGAAGACATATATTTTCAGCAGGAATCAACATATGAGTGTTCTGAGTAAAGACAGACTTGCTCAGATGTTCTGTCATTGTCTGCTGTAAAAGAGTAATCATTTGTAAGTATGAGATCAAGACATTCTTTTCGGCCAAATATTTGCCTCTACTGCAAAAGTCTTTCATTTCAAACTATTAGTTCTTATAGCCCATTAGTTGTATCTCTTCTGTCATACTGTGTTAAACACTGGAGTTAGGATTATAGCCATAGAGCTTCAATGTGCAAGCAACTGCTGATAATCATCTGATGTTTCTGGATTTTAAGAAATCAGAGAGGTAAATCATCTTGGGCAAGGACGTAGTATGGGAAGAAGAGATGATTCTAATAATTAAGGAGTGATTACAGACCTATAACTTTATTTCAGTCAACAAGGAATCCTGAAAAATTGCTTTGAAGTGCTAGATATTTAGTTCTTAGTCACTATAAAAATCTACAGAGTAGCAGAATCATTATTTTCTTCATCAGTTTTCTCCTTGCTGTCTGCATTGTTTGTCATTTTGACTGTTGTAAACACCAGCGTGTCAAGTCTTCCACATAGCTTGCACTAAACATCTTTCACCTGACTTTCCATTGTGTGTCGTGGTTTCTAACATGGTTTCCCTGGTTTTGTGTCTCTTCTGCTCTGGGATCCTTCACATCAGTGGGATCCCAATGGACTTGTGGATGCAGGTGTATGAAGACCATAGTGTAATCAACAAAAGGGGCAGTACAGAGCCTGTAAGCTCTCACAGGTGTTATCTATACACAAGTACTTCATTATGCAGAGTTCTTCTGTTTAACACAGAAACATTTATTTCTTTCAACAGGACACTGTAGTGGCTCTGCAAGCCTTGAGTCTATTTGCAGCTCTTACCAGTGCACACAAAACAGAAATGGATGTAACAGTTACTGCAACATCTTTGGAAACCCCAGAAATATTTTCAATTGACACTCAAAACCGTTTTCTGCTTCAAACCAAGGAGGTACTGTAGAAAGTGAGAAATACTTCTGTAAAGCCTGGTTCCTGAAAGTGATCTGAAAATACTGTTTTGGCTATCTGTCCTTCCAGATTCCCCCGGTGCAACCGATCACAGTTACAGTTTCAGCAGAGGGAAGAGGATTTGCTGTCTTTCAGGTATGAAATGTGGTTATTTTTTTTTAAGGATATGCTCTCTAAAAAGAAGGTGTATTGGAAGCTTTATAAAACATGTCAATAAGAACAACTTTCTGAAATATTTTAAACCAATGCCGAGGTACTTTACTGCTTGAAAAATGCTGTGAACCTAAGTTGTGTGGGCACTCGTATTTATGTGATTGTGTATGTTGGAGGGTCAGTCCCTTTAAATAATTTTGGAGGACTGACAGTTTTGGTGCACTTAATGGATCAGAGTCGTATCAAAGTGACCCCATCCTTCTGCAGAATTGCAGAGTCGGTTTGCAAGACAAAGAACTGCAATGGTACACTGACAGTCCCAAAGGTCACAGTTAAAAAAGTATATGGACCAGGCATAGATAGCTCATCAGGCATCTATGATAAACTATGGAAGGCACAGATCTGTAGACAGCATGAGTACATTAGTAGCTATTAGAGCACTGGTGTTTTCTTTTTTTGAAGTGTAATATAATAATAGCAGAAAAGCTAATGCAAAGAAAAATAAAAGAAAACATTTAAAAAAGTATTATGGCCAGGTTTTCCAGCAATTTTTATGCTGTTCTAAAATAGCATAGAAGACAGAATCAAACAGTCTTGCATACTTCCAACGTTATTTGCTTAGTATCAACCAGACTGAGGACGTGACAAAGAGTGGAAGGAAAATCTAATGATCCTCTTTCTGCCAATTCTGCAGGAAGCTGTTTCAGTGGTTTAAATTCAAATATGTTTATATTTTAAAAAATAAGCTGGGGTCAGCACATATTGTACTTTAAATTAATGAAATGTAAGCAGTCTTTTTATGCATTTCAGGTCCTTGCTCTTTCTACATATTAAAAATTAAATTCCAATGAAATTATGCCTTCAAAAATTTCCCTATCCTAATAAGAAGTGTATGAGAAGAAGACAGTATTGGATCTGACTTTATATGACCACTACTGGATCTCCTTTTCCCACTGTCTGACCTGTGGTGGTCCACATGGGCGAAAGAGAAGACCTTTGATAAACTATGAATAATACAGAAATATTAGTCTCTGTTAAGCAGGAATACTTATATACTATAAAAGTATATAGATTAACTCACAGTTGTGGAGTCTATCACAAAACTGGGTAGAGTTCTTACTGGACTCTTGATATTCATACTTGGGAAAACCAAATGTAGGCCACCTTTAAGAGTCTCAAAGTTTCGGTCAGTTTCCATCTCTAGTTCATTCCAATCCACCAAAAGCATGCTGACAATATTTAACATATTGTTAAATACGCTTTTGGATAAAATACCTTCATAAAGAAACCTTAATGACTGCCTATCAGTGATGAACAGCATCTCCTGGTGCAAATACTGCTCATCCAGCACCATTCTGCAAAGCCCACTGTGCTAGAAATCAGTACTCATGTTCATTAATCCCCAGAAGTGCAAATGATGATCAGGATAACTCGTAGTTAACCCTGTGCTTAGAAGGCTCCTTAGGGAAGTATTGTACCATGGTTTAAGCTTCTGACTTCTTGTATGAGCAAACATGGTTCCAGATGCCTGGTATTCAGGAACCAGCATCAGGTTACCTACTTCATCGAGGCCACTGTGCTGTTGCCTTTTTTTCCTTGGAGCTTTGAGTCTGAAATTCAAAATATACTTAACATGCTGGAGTTGTTTCTCCAATAACTTTTCTTAGTTAGGACCAGTTCTTTCTTTCTGCTTCCTTTGGCAGGTCTGGTATTCCAGAACAAAGTGCATTAATGCCATTTGAATTAGATTTCTCTTTTTCCCAGACACAAGCTAGATCTGGGTCTCATTTAATAAATCAGATAGCATATGACATTGCGATCACATTTCTTCAGCTGGGTTTCATTGTCTCTGGTCTGCCAAACTACAGTGGTGAGATTCAATGTTATGGGATTTGATTTTCTGGCCAAATGTAGCATGTCAAAACAGTAATTCATTTAAATATCACAAAAGACAAGATTCAGTCCATTAATGGAAAAGGCTGCTTTCCCAATAAAATGGATTCTTAGGGGGAAAAAAAGTGCTTTTTGGTGAAACCTCACTGTCTGTGTGTATGGGTTGGCAGTGCCTTCACTCTTGACCCTGCAGGATCCTATAAGAATAGATCTTTCAAATATCACAGAATCACAGAATGGTCAGGGTTGGAAGGGACCTCAAGGATCATGAATCTCCAACTCCCCTGCCACATGCAGGGCCACCAACCTCCCCATTTAATACTAGACCAGGCTGCCCAGGGCCCCATCCAACCTGGTCTTCAACAACTCCAGGGACAGGGCGTCCACAACCTCTCTGGGCAGCCTGTTCCATCACCTCACCACTCTCATAGTAAAAACTTCTCCCTGACATCCAAACTAAATTTTCTCTCCGTCAACTTAAAACCATTTCTCCTTGTCCTGCAGTTATCTACCCTTTCAAAGAGTTGACTCCCCTCCTGTTTGTAGGCTCCCTTTAGGTACTGAAAGGCTGCAATAAGGTCACCCCGCAGCCTTCTTTTCTCCAGGCTGAACAAGCCCAGCTCCCTCAGCCTGTCTTTGTAGGGGAGGTGTTCCAGTCCCCTGATCATCTTTGTGGCTCTCCTCTGGACCCTCTCCAACAGCTCCCTGTCTTTCTTGTACTGGGGGCTCCACACCTGGATACAGTACTCCAGATGGGGCCTCACAAGAGCAGAGTAGAGGGGGACAATCACCTCCCTGTCCTTGCTGGCGGCCCCTCTTCTGATGGAGCCCAGGATACCATTTGCCTTCTGAGCTGCAACAGTGTAACTGCAAAAGCAGACACTTGTGATCTTGCTGTCAAAAAAGTCTCCTTTCTTTTTGTCTAAATACAGTATAGATGTCCTAAGACACCTACTCTGCAGGGGAGATGATTGTAGGGCTAGAGTATACATGAAAGTTTTCCATAGAGAAAGGAGTCGACAAAGTGATCTTCACTAAGAGGTCTGCTGAAAGTCTTGAAAGTAGTCTCTTCACTACCGTGAACCACTGTGAGCCGAGCTTGGCATGTGCCTCAAAAACATGGCGTGTCCCATGCCTTCTGGAATGACACTGAAATTCAGGACTAGCAACAATGGCAGAGCTGGCAGGCTTAAGGAAGATAGATATGGGCAAAGTGAGCAAGATCTCCTTATCTCCTGCCTGAACAGAAAACACTCTGGAGAGGACCTTACCTTTACTCTGTGGCAGGAACTATTAGGAAGCATTGTTCTCCTTTCTTCTCTTTTTTGTACTCTTTTAGAAAGAAACTGGACTTACGTGTATGGTGGCTAAGCCAGCAGTTCTCATGTGGCAGAGGAGGACATAAGTTTTATTTCTGGTAGAGGAAGGGAATAAGAAAACTGAGAATCTCCTCATTACTGAGAAGCACTGACTGTTTCTTCCATTCACTGTATTTTTACTAGTCTTAGGCAAAGGATTAAGAGTAATTGAGTGTGAGAGTACCAAAAAAGGTATGCAATGAACTATTCGGTCAAAAAGGGATAGTATAATAATTTGAGACAATTTCATTGAATTCATGCTCTCAGTAAAGTACGTTGATGCTGCTATTTGAAAAACAAAAAGGAAAGGGAAAGGACATTCATTAAGGTAATACAGACAATTCAGATTTTTTGAAGTCTAATGCTGTTCGTTGGATCACGCACTATTTACAAGCACCTCTTTCAAGCAGATTAGCTTTTAAACTTTGTTTCTTGTGCCTCTCACCAGAACTGGTTGCAAGTATGAGTGGATCAGTTCAGCCTTTAGCTTTGTCAGCCCTTTTTAAAAACGGTTAAGATGAAATGCAGTTGCTTGTTTTGTTGACTTAATGCTGGTTGCTGGATAAGAGCCTTCTATTCCCAAACTAACAGCATATAAAGAAGGAGGCTTTAATTAGGCTTTGTTGTGAAAAACATTTTCCCTTCATTGTCGTGAGAAGTCAGGAAAAGAAAGTTGAAATGTTACAGCAGTAACTTACTCCATGAAAAAGCAAGCTGATTGACCTGTTCAGTGTGTTGTTTCAGACATCCTGCTTTGGCAGTAAATTCCCGTTCATTAACTTTTCATGGCGAAAGTTAAAACAGCTTTGTTTCTGTGATGACAGATCATACTGGCGCTGCCAGCTTGTCTTACCAAATTTTCTGCATGCCATTAACTGGCAAGCTTCTAGGCTGGCTTTATCCTTAGTACTGCCTTCTTTGCAAAATGGTTGTGTCGCTAAAGAGATGGTGCTGTTGCACCTCTGTTCTGAGTTCTCGTACAGTGTTGTCTCTATGCTCCCATAGCATGATAAATTGAGAAATGCTGGGCAGGGTGACAGGAATTATATATGTGCATATTGAAAGAGCATAACTTTCATATTAAGGAGAGATGTAGCAATAAAAGCAAAAATGAGGAATTAAAACCTCATCAATTTGCACTGACTTGTTGTCCTGTAACTTGGACAACTCTCATCATACCTTTAAATTTGGACTGATGGTTTTTTTGTTGCCAGAAACTGTTCTAAAGGGACTATAATTTTCCAGAAGCCCTCTTCATTCCATTTTCTTTATCTAAGCTAAGTTCATAACAGGGTCCTGCAAGGAGAATTATTTGAGTCACTCTCATTATTTTTGTTTTTTGTACAAAAAAACACATTTCCCCATGCCCTGCCATTTGTTTTATCTTGATGACTTGGGGTATAGATGGTAATTATTAATTTGTATAGGAAAACTGTGAACAATTGTTGTTGTTGAAAATTGCAATTCTGTCAATTTTGTCAAATTAACTATTTAACTATTCTCTGTCCTTTTTTTTTTTTTTTTTTTTTTTTTTTTTTTTTTTTTTTTT
>NW_024884142.1:23406502-23444538 GCF_019232065.1 Centrocercus urophasianus
AAAAAAAAAAAAAATGTGTAACATTCTATCATAGCTGATAACATTGAAAGTGTTCTGTCGGTTCCTCAGTTTCAACTTCATGCTTTGGCTGTTGGCATTGTTAATTTTATAGAATGTTGAGATAATCAGCTATCCCTCAATTATTCACACCTCCTTTAAGGGCTTCTGATTTTGCCAGTCTTCTAGTATTGTTTCAAGCATCTTACACATATCTACGTTAAAAGAATTGGAATTTCTTTAAATTGTGCTTAATAGATAAGCCTACTTTTTATTAATGTTACTGCCCTCTGTTGGATATCCTGTCATTCTTACTTGGCTCACTTATCAGAGTTTGGCAGCTGCTGAGTAGAAAGGGTGAGAACTCTGTCCTTAAGGCAGATTGAGGACTGTAGCTTTGTCTTTGCAGAGATGAAACTACTTAGTGCATAAAGACTGTATTGTTTTGAGGGTGGAGTAATATGCTGTTCCTCACCTGGTTTGAGTGCATGAATGCTGTGACATGAAGACTGAAGACAAATTCTATGCACGTGCTGTGTATTTGCCTTTGCTCATTCATTTCCAGCCTTTTTAGCCCAGTGGGTGTCAGTCTCTGAAGCTTGCCTTCATTCATCCCATTTCATACTGTCGGGAAGTAAAAGCAAACATTATAAACCAGCAGAGAGCAACTAGGAAGGAAGTTACCTAGAGTTTCCTTGTGTTTGCCTTATAATTGATTAGGATGGGCTGCATTAAAAATTGTTCAGAAAACATCTTTCAGAAACTTCCTAGGAATGTCACATTTACAAATGTCAGGTACAAGTTCATGTATCCTGTCTCATGTGATCATGCCTCTGCAGTTCTACTGTTGCTGTTCTAAAAATGTAGATTTGCTTTATATGTGTCCTCTAATGTCTCTATTTGCAATCTACAGCTCAATGTTATTTACAACACAAAACACACTGATCGAAGTCTCAGATCTGTCCAAAAACAGAAAGCTTTTGACTTGAATGTTGATGTAAAGGATGATAAAGATGATATGAACCATTTGACCTTGAATGTGTGCACAAGGTAGGTAATTCTGTTGGAGCATGTCATGTTACTTAAAATGAGGTGAATTTTTCTTTTGTTTGTATGAACTTACTAGTGTATGGGAAATAAAAATGCAGTTAAGGAGAGAGTAAAAGAATTACTTCACTGAAATGACAAAGTTAAACTAAGAAACAATTCGTAAGTCAGTAAATACAGTGAGAGTTTGATGGGTCTGAATAGATCCCTCGTGCAGAATAATCTGTGGTCTGATCTTACATGCTTTTTTAGTGTCATGCACAAACATCATGCTTCCCTAAATGTCAGAGTTATATGGAGGAGTTTGTGTGAAATACAAGTAAAGGCTTGAAAGCTTCTTTGGTGCAAATACTTCTTAGGTATATGGAAAACCATGGATAGACTTGAACGCTGAACCTGTATCTTCCACATTCTAGTACCAGGCTATGAGAATTGTGCTGTAACTTTCATCTTTTGTGAACAGACTGCTTTGCTTTTGATATAGAAGTAGACACCTCCTTTTTGTAAAAGGAGAAACAAGTCTCTGAAGTGCTGAAAACATAATGAAATAGAAGTACTCATTTTTTATTCATCTCTGTTAATAAACTTTATAATGATAATGATAAGTTCAACTGGATTTTTTGTCTTTGCAAGTATTTTTTGTGCTCTTTCATTTACCCATGTACTGTATTTTTGTGATTCTAGTATTACAGTATAATGTAAGCAATATTCTAGAGGTTATGAGGTTAAGAGGTTATGAGTTTTGTGTTCAAGCTAATTTTATTCTTTCTCCTAAATAAGGGAGGGTGGTAGAGGTGGGAACACCTGTGATTATGTTTCTTGCTCAGTAAACATACAGTAAGAACTGAACAGAGATTGCTGAAGTATCATCTCAAGACACATCTCAAGACAAAACAACTGTATAGATATTACATTGGTAGCAAGTGATAGAGCTGAGAACATACTGCAAATTTCTAGGTCATTAAACAGTTTATTTCTTTAACTGCTTTGTTGTCTCATCTCTGTTTGCTTTGAAATTGTCTACATGTGTATCTAAACCAAACATATGAAACTGTTCTTATGCAGTTTCCTTAGTAGTCCTGTCTTATGTCCTATTAAAGAGCACTGAGTATTTCACAAAAAACCTTCGGTGTCTTGCTTTATATATGGATTTAGATTTTTTTGTCTTTTTACTTATTATCTACTAGCATTTTGACATAAGAGCTCTCTTTGTATTAAAGGATCTCATCTCATCTGCTCTTTGTCAGTACTACTTCTTAAAATCCTGTTTACTTCTTGGGATATTATAATGAGTTCCTTGTAGATGTGGTATTTGCAAAGTACTATCTGATCCACCATGTTCAGTCTTGCTTTTCTTTCCTTTATATCCTCTTTTTATTATTTATTTAAACTGTGAACTCATTATGGCTAGAATATTTTTGTGGTCTGCTTAGGCTAGCTGTGACTGAAGATGAGGCCTCTAGGTGACACCATCATACAAATTATCAGCTATAGTGAATATGATGACAGTATGGAGATATCCAGGAGGCACAAAGCCAGATCCTGTTTTCATGTGTTTCCGGTAAGAAATTCAGTGATGCAGATAGTGAGCAGGGACACTAGAATACACAAGAACTCTTGAAACAGTGAGCTTTTTCTCATTTAAAGTTTTCTGTGAAGTGTCAACAGCTTTTTTAAGTCCAGCACCAACTTCTGACATGTTAAGGGCTTACATAATGGTTCTAGGCTAAACTTTGGCTGAGCATCCTGAATTTCTAGCTCAGTGATTTGACTCAGGAATATAGACGGAAAGGGATTCATCTCTCTGGGAAGGCTCTAGGCTGATGTCTTAATTGCAAAGTGTTCAAAGAATATGAGAACATATCCTTTATGTTACAATGATGTAAAATTATTTCAAGAAAATACTTGAAATGTTAAGACTCATCAGCTCTATCATGAAAAGTGGAACAGAATGTTTTCTGTTTTTATTATTTAAATTGAGACTTGATCTCTGGTTGCCTGTCATTGATTCTCTTGTCATCTTCTTCCCTCCCAAGTTCATGCATTGTACAGAGTATACGTATTACTTATATTAATTCCTGAATTAGTTTACAGCTAGTCCGTTTACTGTCTTTACAATGTGACATGGCTTTTTGGTAGCAAGCCAAAGCAGGTAAATACAAACACTGCTGAAATCTCAACTGATTGACCTATCTGTCAGTATGCAGAGTCAGGTAATGGAGGCCAGCTTGACTGTGGTTTTCTCACTCTAACCTGCAGACTATTCTACCTCGTCTAAACCAGCTTTATAGTGATTGGCTATGGTCATCTCAATTGAGTGTCAATTCTGACCCTGGATCAGATGATGCCTCATTTGTGGTTAGAGGAACTTGCTCTCTGTCTGGGAGGCACATATGCAGGGTTGCTGTTTTCTTCTCCAGTTGGTCTTATCATCTGCACGCTATTTTCAGACACGCAATGCTGATCATTGATGGTTCTACTCACTATTCTTTCTGCTTTTTACTACACTAACTGGTGTTCTTTTCTCCTCTTTTCACCTTTCATAACAAAATAATCTCAGTTCTTCTGAGTTACAAGTTTCAAGTAGTTTTTAATTTCTCTCACTGGTCATTCTTCTCTTTTCGTGGTATTTTTTTCTTTAATAATACCATTGAGTTCAAGAGGTAATACTGTGAGCCACCCTCAAAGCTGTGTCTCTTTTTTAGAGAGCTGGAACTAGAGAGCTTCATAACTTCTAGGGTGTATCTTACTTGGCAATAACAGACTGGTTATTTACTTGTTGGTATTTTGGTGGCACTCCAAGATACCTTAACAGGCTGGGTATTTTTCTCTCCTCTCATTGGTAATTAAGCAGAAATAACTACATGCAGCTCCAATTCAGTTATTTGTTTTCAATAGCAGCTACTTTGGTGCAACCCGTCATCCAACAGATGGTTTCATTTGTTTCTAATCTCATGAGCCAATTGAAGTCAGCAGTCATACTTTATTTCTTTCACAGTCATATCTGTGTTCAATCAGCCATGCTGCCAGGCTTAACAGCATTAGTTTGAATGCAAGTCTTCCCTTTTTTTAAACCGTTCAAATCTACAAAGAAATAGTTTTCTTCAATTACTTTCAACTAATGTCAAGCCTTCAAAATGAGAGTTGGAGATGCTTTTATTCTAGTATAGCAAAAGTCATTTACATGCCAAGGGAGGAGGGGGAATTCTTCTACCACCTACTTAATTTGAAAAAAATACAATCTTTTGCAGGTCACTTTAGTCTCATTCGTTACACAGGGCACCGTAAATATATTTTGATAGTTCCGCTGTGCACCGTGGCATATAAACAAGGCCTGCTCACTAGAGCAATGCTTTTAAGTTCAGGTTGGAAGAAAATATAATAAAAAGAATTGCTTAGGAAAAATGAAGGAACTCAACTTATTAAATTTTATTTTTCCAAAACTGAATGAATAACATGGATTTGCATTCTAAATCTCAATCTTTGAGAAACAATGTGATTATTATTTTATTAATGGAGCCACCAATCTGTATCAAGGACCTATAAAAAATCCTTTATTTCACCCTCCAAAAATGAATGAAAGCAAGACAATGCATCTGTAAGTGGAAGCATGAATGTTTCAGTTCAAGAGTTCCTAAGTGGTTTCTTAATTACCTCCTTTGATACATGTGTTTAATTGCAATTTTTCCTTCATATTTGTGATAAATTTACTCTTTAAGATGCCAGTGAAAAGATCCTAGTGGTGGCAGCATAGTCTCTCATGATTTATATACTGTAGTTTTGTCAGTGCTGACCCTTATTTTTCATATGTGGTTGAAACTAGGCAGAAACATAGAAAAAAAACACGGTTATGTCTTTACTGTTAGAAATTTTCCTGTTGGCATTTCATTCCATTTGTTTCTTAGTATTCTTGAGTATTATTTCTTCTGTACTTGAGATAAAATGATTAAAGTGTTTATTTAGAGAATTTACTGTTACATTTCTACTAAAAGTTTCTTGTTCATATTTTGTAAAGGTACTTGGGGTCTGATGCATCTCCCAATAGTGGTATGGTCCTCATGGAGGTTGGCTTACTCAGTGGTTTCTCTGTGTCACCAGATTTCATTCCATTAGACAATACAGTTAAGAAGATGGAAAAGGAAAATGGAAAAGTCAACCTATACTTAGACACTGTAAGTTGCAAATAACAGAGGAATGCTTTTAGAATGATCCTAAGCTTGACTCAACTTAAATTCAGAAAGACCATATGACTGTATTTTTCAACAGCAGCTGTTTACATTGAATGAATTTTAAAAATTGTTCCAATTTTTAAAAGGAGATTGATGGGATAGATACAACTCCATTTGTAAGGGGTTTCTAGACTGCGCCTCTTGCAAAATGATAAAAGCAGACTTTTTAACAGGTCTGTATTTTGGCCAAAATAAGTTTAATGAGCAGTTTTACATACATCTTGATTCCAAGCCTTATAAATAAAGTGGACTTCCAGTGAGCTAGAAGTCCTTATTTTCTCCATGAATCACCATCATCGTGGTTCTCAGGATGTTTTTCTTCTGTTTTTCTAGCTAAATGCAACACAGTTTTGTATGGATATTCCGACTGTAAGAGACTTCAAAGTGGCAAATATTCAAGATGCTTCTGTGAGTGTAGTGGATTACTATGAACCCAGTAAGTGTCATTCATTCCAAATGGATCCTGGTTGTTCAGAAGCTAAAAACGAAGTTTCTTTCATGGGAACAGGACAAATTTCAGTGAAGAAAAGGCAAAATTTACTGAAATTTACATTTTTTTCATCAAACTGCTACTTATTTTCTAACAAATAGCTGTGTTTTCTTGTATACATTTTTGCTGTCCTAATAGATTGGTTTGTCAGAAGGTGCAAATTGTTATAACTTGTCAGCTGGTATAAATTGTTTTCAGAACGGCCCAATGTATTCTCCAAAAGGAACTTCACTGTGGTTCACTTACCAAGCTAATGATTGTCTTTCAAATAGTTTTTCCATCTGTTTCTTGTTTAATCAAAGAGTCCTACACTGCAGAAAAAGCCAGTGTTTTGATTTGTATAGTTATGTAAAAAAGACGTACATGGGAAAAACAGTTTCAAAGGGATTTTTAATTTATTTTTATTTTTAATAGTGTGTGTTTTAGAGAAAAGCAGGAATGTACAAACCCCTCGACCAAAGTGAAAAGGAAAGAAAGATTACAGGCTGTTGAAGATCTTAGGTTTTCTTTATAGTAGACGGCTGTAATATTTTAAGGATTTGGACCTGGTTTGAGATAAGGCATAAAAAAGCTGTATTGACAGTCTTCTTCATTTTGATTTGTTTTAGCGTAAGACAAAAGACAACTCTATAAAGCGTACTTCTTCAGATGGCTAAAAATCACATTTATTCTACTTAGGCTGAGAAGTTTACTCAACTGTAGAAGTTTAAGTTAAAATAGAGAAGCAACAAATGTATCTAAACTATCCAAACCCAGGGATAAGCCACTAGGACCCAAAACAAGTTGGAGCAATTTTTATTTGAGACAAGCTTGTAACACTTAGAATCCGTGGCTGAAACAAATTTCCACACTCTTTCATTTCTGGGAGGAAAACTGTGGACCTAATCTTTTAAGTCCTAATCTTTTAGACAGGCTAATGAACATGTGTATGAAAAGTCCCATATAAATGCATAGGTGTAAATATTGTTATTCGGTTTAAATATATTTAGAATTCATATATTCTCAAAGAATAAATAAATATTCATTTAAATATAAGAATGAACATCCTTAAGGACTAAAATTTATGTAATGTAACCATTGCTGCAATAGAAGGCTTTAACTCTAAGAAAAATATTGCTTCAAATATTATTTTATGAGATTCCACTTCTATTGCTGCATAGCATAGCTGTATTTTTAGTCAGCATGTACGCATATGCCACGAAAGTGATTTCTTCTGAGGGAATTCCATCCTTTTTAATTCAGGAATCTGCTTTTATTTTATTCTATTATTTTCCATCACTCTCATAGATGGTAAACCAAGCTGCGTGAGTATATTTTATGTGATGGTTACAGTCATGTCTGATTTGATTACTTCATATTCACAGCTGAGATGTCTATAAATTATTTATGCTCTGGCATTCATCAAAAAAGGTACAGTTACATCATAGGTATTACAGCTAGCATAGGTGTGAGATCTAGTCAGGATGCTATACAGTGGTGCTAGCAAGACACTCCTTCAGGGTTAATACGTACCACAAGTTGGCACATTCAAATGACAGGGCTGTTCTTTCACCTGACTTTGTTTAGAGCCAGTTGGGTGTTACTGTTAGATAAATGTTAGGCTCCACAGAGATGTCTTTTATTTTTATATTTTTAATCTCTGATGCTTGAAATTGAATATCATTGCATGTAGAAAAAAAAAATATGATTGCAGTGTCCCTCATTGGAATGAAATCCTTCAAACCACAAAACCCATTAAGGGAAAGAAACTTTGCAAAAGCTTGTTCTGCAAGCAATTAGCACGCATTGATATTTTTGAAATGAATACAGCCTTCCAGGCTTCTAGTTCATTTGGCTGCGTGGGAACTCTTCAGAAAACTGGAGGACAAATACACAGCTAGGTGAGATAGGCAGTCCCAAGTTCAGGAAGCTGAAGCTCCCAGACATAATACTGAAAATAAGCTTCGGTTATGAGAAACTTTGATTTTAAGTGACAGAGTCTGTAATGTGCCTGGTACAGTATCTAGAATTCCTTTATCACAGAGGTTGCTGACTAGGTAGGAGAAATTTCCCCTCAAAACATGTGACTAGGCTTTCTGAACTGATTGGGTCTAACTTTTGAGAGGAGTCTATGACTGTATGCCTACCACCTAAGTGTGAGTATTCTCACCTGAGAATATTGCGAATGTTCGAAGCTTTGTGAAAAGAACGAAGATTAATGTCTAGGCTTAAATACTCATGCTGCAAATTATTTTGCAGTGTATGGCTAGGTGTGTGTTAGAATTTAGTGCTTCCTTTAAAAGAGCTCTCTTCGTGAATTTAATCCTGTAAACGTATTTCCTTTCTCAAGATACACTGCTGTAAGATACTATGTTTTTATTTTTTAATTACATGAAACACCTTGAATGTAGCTAATGTTTAAAGGCATAAATATCTTTCTGCAAATGGGACTTCTCCAGAAAACGTAGCATTTCAATAGTTTCATTACAAGTATTTCTGGAAGAATTGGCAGTCTGTGTCAAACTCCTTTAAAACTAAGCTTTGAATTTCCAGCTGTTGGACAGTCCTCAGAAGTTCATTAACTAATGTTAACTAACCTTTCTAAACAGGGAGAAGAGCAGTGAGAAGCTACAATTCAGAAGTAATGCAAAGCATAACCCCTTGTGACTTCTGTGAAAGTGACTGCAACCTTTGCCACCGAGCTGGTTCTCCAGCCCTGCTTCAGCACTCTTCCTTGGCTTCCTTGTTCTGCGTGCTGTTTGTCCTTCATGTAAACTTGATGTGCAGTTGGGTGCTGTAAGAGAAAACATTGCTTCACATCTAATGTTTCCATAAATTATCCAAAGAAAATTTTATGTTCAGATACTAGCCTGCCTTCAGTGATCACAGTGACCTAACTCCTGCTGTGTTCAAGGAGAGCAGGTCTGGCCCATATGGTAAATTTCTGGCTGTGCCAGAAAACTTCTTTAAGTGTCTGCTGGAAATACTTTCCAAGTGTTAGTTTCATATTGAAGTTATTTTCTAAAGAAGCGAAGTTACTGAGAAAGCAGTTTGAGAAAATGCAAACCTAGCTCCCCACTCCGGCTTCCTTTCATCCTAGCTTTCATTTTTGCAAATATATATTTAGAAATATACATTACATTAGTTTACATTGCTCTTCTGAAAAACCACCTCCTTCCCTGGTAAACAGAGCATTGGGAGCTGGGTATCAGAGCTTGCATTGTTGGGTTCTGCAGACATGACACTTAATATTAGTATTTAGCTTCTCTGTATGCTCTCATGGGGAGAAATATAAAAAATAAAAGGAACTGGCTTCAGAGCTGATCCATGAGCCAAAAAGGACTGCGTTCACAAACTGCTGAACATTCCAGAAAATTATCAGTCTTTTTTAAATGATTACAGAGAAGCCAGGTGAATTTTTTGCCAATTTGTGATTAATCATGTTTGAAAATAATGCCTCCGGATGTTTTCATGGATTTTACGCTGCAAGTCTTTCACTGTAAATCATCAAAGAAGGAGTCTGAGACTTTGTTTTTCCACGGTTCTCTTTCCTTGTGAGAATACTTGTGTTCCCTGGCATATTTATGGCCACTGGGATGAAGATTGCCTTGATCCTTGTCTGCTTCAGGAAGTTTTCTGGAAGTGTCACTCTTTAGGGGATCGTTTATGTCTTGCGTAGACAATATACAAGTCTTTTTGACAATATAAGTGCCATAACTCTTCAACAGCTGCTCTGTGCCATGTCAGCTGGTTGACTCTGAGTGCCATGTGTTCGTGTAAGTCCTGTTTTTGTTGATGGAAAGGTTTTTAGGAGTTGTGAGCTCCACATGCATTCTGTTCAGTGAAACACTAAACATATTTGTATGTTTACATACATCCTGGTATATTTAAGTGCCTTGCTGGAGTGGGAGGGAAAAGAAGGATGGTGAAACCTTTTTGGAACAGCAGCCATTTACACCCAAACCTTCTCTTTGTGCACTGGGAGAATTATATGGATGTGGAAATGAGTACATTTGAGAACCCTACCAGTGAGCATCTTCCTGAATGAAGCTCTTCACTGTCTGGCAATCATTTTAACCTTTTTGCAAACTGCCTTTGATATTTAATGCTTACTTCTTTTTAACAAGAAAGCCAATAACATTTCTGCTTATTGAAATGAAGTTAATTATTGTTATGCTGACTATAAGAGTTAGAAATTTTAAGGCTATTTTTCTTTCTTTCATATCTTTCAGAGACGGAGTGTGTATGTGTACACATGTAATTATATGGTAGTCACTTTCCTTGAGCAATTTCTAATTTTTATTCAAATTTTGCTACCGCTTAAAATGTATATTTTTGTATTTTATGCTTATGTGTATTTTTGTTCAGAAAAGGAAATTAGATCATGGTAGCATGGGAAGAGGTCAGAATTTCTTGAACCCTGTGCCTTTTTAATAATGAGTTATAGCTTTTTGACTACAAATCTAGTTTGGGTGTTATTTGTTCTACTTTACCTGTACTTAGAATTTGAAATATTTTTACAAACTTGGAATTCTGTCTCTCTGACAGAGTTACGTTTTTTTTTGTAGTCAGTCTGTGCTTTTCACTTGTCATTGGTGCCCCTTGAGTAGTTGATTAGTGCCTTATGAGTTTCTGTGCTGCTCTGATCCTCTCAAAGTGATATTGTATGTATTGAAATTCAAAGCACTATTTAGTTGATAGAATGCAGATGTAACCCCCTTGTAAGACATGTCCTTGCTTATAGGGATCCAAAGCTAAGTGAAGCCAAGATAGAAAAATGACATGGATTTTTGTCTCAAACTCTTTACTCATAGGATTGAATTGTGTCAAATGTAAGATGTGGAAAACGTTCACATGCTAACCTAGAATATCTTTCACTATGGGTTTCAATTCCTGATGAAGTAGGATAGCAGATAATCTTTTGCCTTTGGGGACAGCAGCCTTGACATCTCATTTGCTTTCCTTTGCTATAATTTCAAGAACACAAAGCTCACATGCTTTCAGTTATGCTATAGGTAGAGCTTCTAAGGCAGACATAGATATCTGATTGATGTTATAATGAAGAGGTTTATTTTTTACCGCAGATGTGCTGGAAATAACCTACTCCTTTGCAGTAGATAGGAGGAATATAATCATAGTTTTATTTTGCACGCAGTCCCATCTTCCTGAATACCCCCTGAAGAAAGAGACTCAAACTGCTCTGCCTAATTTCAGAGAGAGCAACTTTTATTAGTATTACCTTGCATTTGTTTTTGAGACAAACAACATATGTTTTTAAATGACTCTTGGCTGTCTTGTACACCCTAGTAAGAGGCATCAGTCATAATCCACTGCGTCACAGAAATTGTTATTCAGTGAACAAACATCCTTTCTTATTTTGTTTGTTTTCTATAATGTAGTATTTCACTTCAGACATCCAAATCTGCTCTGTAGTAAGCTACTTTAAAGGCACCATGTACAGCATGACTTTAAACAAATGTTTGTGTTAGGTGGCCTTAACTTCCATACACTGCTGCCTTGAAAGATGCCTTTAGTCACTTTGCACTGTGACTATTTTCTTGAGTAAGTTGCAGAGGATTTTGTATTGCATGTTGGCAGTGAATGGGACAGAGGAAAGGCAATATTATGTGGCACAATGACTCAGTGTTTTCCTCTTTGTCGGAGCCTGTGCATAAATGCTCATTATGTGTATTTTTTCCACTCATCTGTACAGTCAGTTCTTGATGTTAGAAATTACTAGGAAATCTTTTAGTAAAAAGTCTTTAGGAAAACATTGAACAAAATCTTTAAAAGCTTTAAAGTGGTGCTAAAAGCAGTCGGGAAATGATATTTCATAATGGAGTCTTCCTATTGCATTGCCTGAACACTTTTTGTGTGGTTGCTCCTTGTTTGAAACCTGAGTACTCTCTGGTACATCCAGTGCTCTTTTCAGCTCTATGTTACCAATGGATAGTCTATGTAGAACCATTAACCTCATATTAAATCATCAAGAAATAATCATTTATTTAAGACTGGCTTTAAAGCAAAACCTTAATGCATTTTAAAGGATCTCTCTCCTCTCTTGACTGCCATCCTCCATCCCACAGGTGAGCTTTTCTGTACAGATGTCTCTGTGTATGTCATCTAGAAGCCTTCTGTGCTGAATGCTGGTACACAACAGGAAGCGCTTGTCCTGTGACAAGTGCTGCGTAATGTGTTCACAGCAACTTCAAGTTTGCCAGCACTGCTCAAATGCCTGGTTTGTTTACCAGCTTGATATCTTTGTGCCCCATTTACTTCTCAAACAAGAGCTTGTGGTTGTGCAAGAGGTTGTGCACATCAGTGGCACACGATAAAGGAGAAAACTAGCCACACCAGTGCAGGAGAAACTGAAGAGTCAGGATCCAACATTACTTGCCTATCTTTGGCTTGAATGTTGCTTGTTAAAATTGGATTTGAGTTTTTAGAATTGCTTTCAGTAAATTTTCAAAATACTGTCCTAACAGTATTTCTCCAAATGTGTTCAGGTCGGTATGAATTTTGACAATACTTGGTTGCAAGCAGATTTATGTAGAAAGCATATGTATGTATATAGATAGCTGTTATATAGGCTCCAGTGTACTACTGTGTGCAATCTATGTGCAATTAAAGCATACAAGATCTTCAAAAAGTAGCCAAACATTGTATGATATTCTGTTTTGTAAAATACAAATCTAGAATTTTTGGAAAGATATATGTGGAAAGCAACTGATGCCTAATGGAATCATTTCTAGATCTCAAACACTAACCAAAAAGGACAAAATCACCCATATTATTCAATTTTAATGGTCAATGATTTTCCTTATAGCTTTTGTTTTTGTGATACAAATCTTTATTCAGTAAACCATCTTTGTGTAAGTACAGAGAATACTTTCAGTTTTATCACCAGTAATTTATAGGTAAAAATTTTATCACTAGTAATTTATAGAAAAAAATAAAACAGCAGTTTTGTGATCAGGCCTTTTGAGTTTGTATTAGATTCTCCTTTACCCTATGTCAAAATAAATTTTACTTCATTATTATTTCTTATTCAGTTTATTGTACTTTTGTGTGCCACTTGAAAATATCATTGCACTAATGCTATTTTATGCAATAAGGTCTGACATCGTGCTGTGTTAGATAAATCCAGTGATCATTTTTCCTAATGGGTAGCTTTTTCTTATCGGATGCATTGGAGCATCATTTTTATATGTGCTATTGTTCAATCACGGGAACTCCAGTGCTAAGATTTCTCTTCAGTTTCGTATGATGCGTTTTGTTGATGTATTTCTTAGTGTTATCCAAAAGCTTCATCAGCCAGCTCAGATTTTGAGGTGTTATATTATAAATGGATTTCTTGTGTTGAATTCTAGTATTGTTAGATTGGGTGGAATATTAATATGATGAAAAATATAAAAATGCTGGCTCAAGGGAAGTGGCATAAATGCAGATGTAACAAAGTAAACTTTAACTGTCCTACTGGCCGTTGCATCTCTTGTTTTTCTATGTCAAGCCTTAAGCAATTTAAACTAAAATTCTTGGCTTCTTGAGACATAGACAGAAATGCACTTTGATCTATATTATGATCATCATACATAATTTCACTTTTGATCAAAACAGAAATAGTTAAAAAAAAAAAAAAAAAAAGGAAAAAAAAAGTAATCCTTCTATAATCTGTTTCGAGTAAATGGAGGTGAAATAGCATGGTTGTGTCCTTTCAATTAACGGAACAAATATTAAGGAATTAAACTGATTTACAGGATTTTGAAAACTTGTCATTGATTTATTTTTCTTCAAATAAAGATTACAATAGTTATTTTTAAATTTTATTAAAGATGAATTTTAATAATAATATGTTCAGTGTTTGGTTGTTGAATAATATGGTTGCTTGTAGGACATGACTGTTTCTGTACTCTGTGGACTGCTGCTCATTCTCAGCACTTCTTAGGTGCTGCCTCACAGGTATTTTAAAGCTTTATGGAGCTGCAGTGGTGGGTTTCCATGGTTGAGCTGCTAAACATGACCTTGCAGAACATTATCTGGGAGTTTTCTGATGAGGAATTTCCACATTCTAAAAACATATTTTACTCGACTGGAAGTCATCTTTAGACTTCTCTCAGTAATTTTTCAACAGTGTTGGGAATTTGGAGAAGTCTCAGTCAACTGGAAACTGGCAAGTGTCCCATTTTTCAAGAAGGGCAAGAAAGAAGACCCTGGCAATTACAGATCATTCTGACATTCACAGTTCAATGCCTGGTAAAATTACAGAGAAGATTATTCTGGGAGTTACTATTCTGAAGAGTATTCTGAAAGACAATGCAGTCATTAGTCACAGCCAACATATGTTTGTGAGGGGAAGCCCTGTTCAACAAACTTAATTTTGTTTTATGACAAGATTAGCCAACTAGTTGACCAGGAGAAGCCAATTAATGTAATATTTTTGGACTTCAGTGAAAGTTTTAGTAATGTCTCTCATTCTATCCTTCTGGAAAAAAATGCCTAGCATACAGCTAGACCAAAATATAATGTGATGGGTGAACAGTTGGCTGAGGAGTCAGGCTCAGAGGGTTACAGTAAATGGGGTTACATCGTGCTGGTGGCTGGTCACTAGTTGGATTCCCCAGGGCTCCATTTTAGAGCCAGTTCTCTTCAATGTTTTCATCCATGACTTGGTGTATCTTCAAGTTCTGCATCTAAGTGAGTTGTGCTAGAGACTAGCCTGGGAGGAGCTGCTCAATCCCTGGAGGCTGGAGAGGCTTTGCACAGAGATCTTGGCAAATTGCAGGGGTGGGCAATCAGCAACTGCATAAAGTTCAACAGGAGGAAGTGCAATCCTGGCTCTATTTACAGACTGGGCAATGAGAGGCTGGAGAGCAGCCCTGCAGAAAAGGATGTGGGGCTTCTGGCTGATGGCAAGTTTAACCTGAGTCAGCAGTGTGCCTGAGCAGCCAGAAGTACACTGGGGTACAACAGACCCAACACTGCCACCACGTGAGGGTAAGGGTTGTTCTGCTCTGCTGTGGCTGTGTAGCCTTATCACGAGCACTGTGTGCAGGTTTGGGTGCCACAGTATGAGAAAACCATCAAACTGTCGGAGAGCATCCAAAGGGGGGCTACAGAATCCAAGGGAATAGCATGGAACCACATAGGGGGAGAGTTACGTGCGGGTTATGGAAAGGTTCTTCAACAGAGGGTGGTGGGTGTGGAACAGGCTGTCTGGAAAGCAGGAACTTGAATTAACTTCAATCCAGTCAGTGGCAATACACGTGTAAATCTCTCCTTTGCTGTGATTTTTCATATGACAGTATGTGTGAGCACTGCTAGGCCTTGTGCTCCTGCGCTCGCTTCTTTGGCCTGTGTGTATCTGGTGTTGTCTCATGCTTTCCTGAGAGAAAGCAGGCTCTTGTGATTTAAGCAGAGCCTGCCCTTTGGCACGTCTGCACAAGTTTATTGCAGAGGTGTCTATCCATATATTGTGGTTCAAATAATGTCCTGTTATGGGGAAATACCAGAATTTATTTTGATAGAACTTCAAATAGCTCAGTTGTAAAGATCAAGAATCCCCTAAATTAAAATTACTGTATCAACTTTGGAAAAAAATCACTTCCAACTTTCCATCTATTTTTTTCTTTTTTTTCTCACCTATAGTATTCCCAGCAGCCCCAGATCTTGCAGCAAAAACCCCAAACCAATGTATATCCAGATGGCAGCACTTGATAAAAGACATGGAGTACTTCAGCCTTGTTTCTTGGTTTTTCCTCCCTTTGTATAACGGCTTAAAGAGCTGCAGGTTTGCGGGGTTATGATTTTTGCTCAGTATGAGAAGATGACACAGCAGTAAAAATACTCTGCCTAACCTTATCACCACGTGTTTTAATTGTGTGTTCTTACCCTTAACTCATAACTTATGCAGATGTTTCTTTAACAAAAGAGAATTTCCCACAATGGAAGATGCTGTCATGGTTTTTCTGCTTTCTAAAAATATATTCCTTGATGCTCAATAGAACACGTGTCTTCACAATACTTTTCTAGAATTCTAGTGCCAAATATCTACCATTTGTTCTTGCTCCCTTTCTGCCTCCTTTCTCCCCATTGCATGATGGCCAATGAGAACTGCAGCAAAGAGGGACTGCTGAATGTGGGGAATGTGCATTTTCTAATGCTGTGAAATGGTGAGTTTCTTTGCGGGCTTTGCTTGCTCTGCAAGTTATCCTTTTTTTTTTCATTTTCCCTTTGATACCTTTCATTTTCAGCTTAATTATCATAACTAGTGTATTGTTGTTATTCCAGTAGCAGAAGATAGTTATGAGGGGGAACACAAATGTGACACTTGAGAGGCTGAGGAGGTAAATCTTCCTGGGCCATCTGATTGATGGAAAGAGAGTCTTCTTAAAAGTGTAAGTAAAGCACTTTTTGAAACATGCCAAAAGAAACTTCATTTATTTACTTATTTTGAACTTTTGCTACAGAGTGAGCCTAAGAAGAATGGTTTCCAAAGTGAAAACGTTTTAGCTCTCAAGCTGAGGGGAGGGGCAAGACATACCTGTAAGGGGAAGAGAGAGTCAGTTAAGGAAAAGTTAAAACTTCATACATCAGAGTTTAAGGTAACCTTGAACTGTGAGAGATGAATAGATTTGGTGTAGGGTAGACTGTTGTGCAGCAAGATTTTCATACTGCTCTTTGGAAGCTTCCTCTGCTGGTTTCTGTCCTGGGTTGGACCTGTTTCTGCTGATATCTACTGTAAAGCAATCCCCGCATCCTTCTGGTGCAAGGACCTCCAGATGGATCTGGTACCTGTTTATCATGCTTTTCTGGGCTTTGAAAGCCTTAAAAAAAACTAGACATTTGCAGTAGAGAAAGAGTTACACAGGCCTGGTAGGTCCTTTGAAGCCCTGGAAGTGGAAGTCACATTGAATCAAGTTTCACAGGAGCCTATCAGATTCCCAGTTTGAAAAACTAGCATGCAGCCTTATTGTATTTGCATGCATCAACAGCCTCAGAGAGACTTCCAGCGCTCCAGAGAGTAGCTTTCAAGTTGACTTTGACAAAATGCAGAAATGGCCTAAAATCAGAAGCAAGAATATAGCTATGTACTCAGGAAAGATGATAGTTGGCTGTACGGATCTAGGCCGAGTGAATGACTAACAAGGTAGATATTCAGCAGAAAAGGAGCCAGGATGCAGAGAGATCAATCCACTGAAAATAGGCCAAACTATTTACTTTTTACAACTTTTGCCAAGTTCTTGCACAAGAAGCAAACACACTGGGTGGTATAAAAAGGAGTGTTGTCTGTAAGGCCATGCTTTCTGCAACCGGAGTGACTGCTGCTGCTTGGGCACAGCTCTCCAATAACAGGGGGCTGCATAGAGAAAAGGCTGCCCGAATGACCAGGGTCCTCAGAGACAAGATATAGGAGGAAGGGGTTAAAGGCAGCCTTTATTTAATCTGCAGAAGAGACGGTGGAAGTTAATATGAGACAAGTTTTCAAATAAGGGGTAGGCTGTTGGAAAGAAGTGTGTGAGCTGTGTTTAATATCCAAGTAATGGTAAAAGTAGAAGAGAGTTTTAAATACCAGCAGGGAGTATTTAGCATGGATGCTAATAAAAAGAATCAAAGGGTCTTGAACACTTAGTTTCTGTAAACAGCTTGTAGGCTCAGAAATAGCATAATGGAAACCTAAAATGTGAAAACTGTTGAAGCTGGATAACTGAGAGAATGCAAAGCTTGATAATGGAGATGTAAAGCAGTAAGTACAAAAGAGCTAGGAACACCCCTAGTGCACTGGGAATCTAACAAAGACTTATCTGAGACAGTGTGGGAGTTCACACTGGAGCTTGTCACACAGGATCCTGCCTGAGGCATGGGCATGGTTTCTCCCTGCCTCTCAAATGATCATTTGTGTGTGTGTCCATAAACCTAACACTGATTCTGCTTCCATAAGGCCCTAGCAATCACTTGAATAAACAATTGTAGAATAGAACAAACTTACTGAGTTACGAAACTTCCTTTGTGTTAATGTTCCTACCAGCAATTTACGCTTAGTTTTTGTCTTGTATTTTATGTATGGTTGTGTTTGGAATCCTGTTTCATTTTCTTCATTTGCCTTCAGTTTAAGTCTCGGTGAAATCCATACAGCTTATTCCTTTCAAGCTGATTACATGCATTGCTTTGCAGTTTTAACTCACATATTTTATGTAGTTTTATGCACAACTGTTTGCCATAATCTCCTATCTGATATGTGAAGGGATTAGTTCACCAAGAAGTGCATCTAGAAGTTCCTCACTTTTATTACAGTCACTGAGAATATAATAAAACTGATTTATTGTTTGAGAAGGCGTATAAGAAAATGGGAATCTCCTGAGTTTATTATAGTGCTATGCAATGTATTTCATTTTTAGAAGAAACCCATGTATTGTTACATTTCCAGACAGTTTAACATCTACAGGATGGTAGATACCTGGAAGCTGATTTTGAAGCCTGACTGGAGGTACCTGCTTGTGTGGTATCCGTAATGAGTCACTGGTATGGAAACTTAATTTTCAGTTCTATCAGTAATTTTTTTTCCTCTCTCTCTTTCCTTTTTTCCTTCTTTCTTTCTTTCTCCCTTTCTCTCTCTCTCTCTCTCTCTCATTTAAGCAAAAAAATACTATATCTTCTATTAACTTTAGGAGTAAATCAAAGCATTATAATTAAGTTTCAGCACTGCTACTACCCCTAAATAAAACAGAGAAGAAGAGACATGCCATCTTCAGGCAAGTTCCTAGAAAGGTGGCTTTGGTACAGCCTGCAAGATAAAACGTAGAAGCAACCAGAGCGGATTGGACTGAATGTAGAGAAACTTTAAGTATAAATACTGGTGTGGACATGCTCTTTTCCTACATGAGGAGTCCTGGAAGTGTCAAAGATGTGTTTATAGGTGAGACTGAAGTATTGACTTCTTTTTCTGAGCCACGGACAACCTTAAAATACCTATTAGCACTTGCAGAGGAGGTACAGCCAGTAATTCAGCAGCTGCTCTCTCTGCTGTGGTAGCACACCTCTGACTGACACTAGTGAGATGCTCATGTCTTGAGGTCAGCCCAGACTTTAGACACTTAAGGAAGAGAGATTTTTAATATGGCTGGAACAAGGAAAGAGAAATTGTACCCGTAATAAGAGAAATGAATTGATATAAAAAGAAGAGCCTCTTGATCTGATTCCCAACAGCTCCCTACCAGGGATTCTCTGGGGGTGCTTCTAGATCACACTGGTGAGAGAACCATGCTGAATGACATTTTAAGGTAAGAAGATAAACATTTCCTTGTTTGTTTATTTATTTATTTCACATATGAATGTATTTTAAATTGCTGGATCAAGGAATGGGGATAGTAAAACATGCACATGTGGAAATGATGTACTGAGAAAGTTCTGTGGTTTCATATGGAGAAAATTCTAGCTCAGTAGCCAAGTAATTAAGCCAGCAATCTCTCTGTACATTGTATTCTAAGTTCAGTGCAAAAGTATGTAACATGATTTTTCTTTTATTATCTTCAGTTTGATTTCAGGAATGACCATCACCACAGTCATCATTCAAAGGTGAATGAGTTTGCTGAATGTTAAGTGAAAGTCAGTATGATTAACATGTCTTGCTCCCGTGCATGATCACTGTCCTTGGTCAGATGTTTACAGGCAGCTAAGGGCTGTTGTTTACCCCTACTTAGTTTAAATCACATTCTAATTACGTTCAAAATAACAACAATATTAACACAATTTATATTTAACATTAAATAATATTGAAACACTTGTGAGGAATAAGTTTACCACTATTTCATAGTCTGCTTGCTTCATTTAAAATTGAGATGCTACTTTGTTCAGAAATCCTTCCCCACCTACCATGTTTCCAATAAAGAGACCAACCACAGCCTTGAAGATTTTTATGTTAGGATACAGGAAATGCAAACAAAAAATAGTGTGAATTCTTCATGAGGAAGCACTGTGTATGGTCTCAAAATACTTAGGAAGCATGAGACCTTTAACAGTACAATATTCAGAAAAGAAAGCCAAATGGTATCTACTCATCTATGCCTTATTCTCTAGTTTGACTATTTTTCTTCACTTATAATGACTTTATTCTTTTTCCCTTGCAATAATTAAGATTGGGGTAATGTTGTGCCACCTCTGCTTCATCGTTTATCAGTCTCCCAGTCTGTTTTTCTTTTCTTTTTGCATTTAGCAGCATCAGCGAGGTCTATATTTCCTAGCAATACTGAATAATGGGATTTAGTCTTAAGAAAATTCATTATTTTCTCTGAATTCATTTTTAGTATATATTTGTTGAAGATCTGAACTCAAGAACACTGTGAATGTAAATGATTGGCTTAATTTTGGTTGTCTTGAACTACTTACCTTGTCTGATGCAAATCACTTCCTTGTTACTCTGCTTACTCTTTTACATAGGGCACTGCAATCTGCTAATGTCCACCTCCCTCGTAGTGTGGACTTAAATAAAATTCAAACAGCTTGATCCTTTATTTGAGCCTTGACATAGGGCAAGTTCACCTTGTAAATAGCAATGTGACAAACAATAACTGCTACTGGCTGAGATCTCTCAGTGTCCAGCTGCTGTTAGTTCCACTTCTGAAGTGGGTACCATTTCTTGCATCCATGAAAGAGTAAGTGTGAGGCAAAGCAGGGGCTTTGCAATGGCTGCAATGCATCTCTTCCCTTAGTGTAAGGATGATGGGAGCAGGACTAGAGGCAATAACAATCTAGATGGAGGAAAGGAAGTGTGGAGCTTCCTTTCCTTCCACATTGCATAACGATCGTGTGTAGGAGGGAAGAAAATCAGCCTGGTTGAACATGAAGCATGAGGAAGCTAAATGACTGTGGCTGTCAGGTGAGGTCCCGGATGACTGGAGGAAGGGTCACGTCACTCCCATATACAAGAAGGGGAGCAGGGAGGACCCGGGGAACTACAGGCCGGTGAGTCTCACCTCCGTGCCTGGGAAGATCATGGAACAGATCCTCCTGGACAACATGCTCGATCACATAAAGAATGAGCATGTGATCCGAGACAGCCAGCACGGCTTCACCAAAGGAAGGTCATGCCTAACTAATCTTGTGGCCTTCTATGATGGAGTGACGGCATTGGTGGATGAAGGGAAGGCGACTGATGTCATTTACCTGGACCTGAGCAAGGCCTTTGACATGGTCCCCCACCACATCCTCATCTCCAAGTTGGAGGGAAGTGGATTTGATGGGTGGACGACCCGATGGATAAGCAATTGGTTGAAAGGCCGCAGACAGAGGGTGGTGGTCAATGGCTCTATGTCCAGGTGGAGGCTGGTAACAAGCGGTGTCCCCCAAGGGTCTGTCTTGGGACCGGTGCTCTTTAACATCTTTATTAATGACATCGATGAGGGAATTGAGTGCACCCTCAGCAAGTTTGCTGACAACACCAAGCTGAGTGGTGCAGTTGATACGGTGGAAGGAAGGGATGCCATTCAGAGGGACCTCGACAGGCTGGAGGGCTGGGCTCGGGTGAACCTAATGAGGTTCAACACGGCAAAGTGCAAGGTTTTGCATTTGGGCCGGAAGAACCCCAGGCACCCGTACAGGCTGGGAGGAGTGGTCCTTGAGAGCAGCTCGGCAGAGAAGGACCTGGGGGTCCTGATGGACGAGAGACTGAACATGAGCCAGCAGTGCGCTCTGGCAGCTTGAAAGGCAAATGGGATCCTGGGCTCCATCAGGAGAGGGGTGGTCAGCAGGGACAGGGAGGTGATTGTCCCTCTCTACTCGGCTCTTGTGAGGCCCCATCTGGAGTACTGTGTCCAGGTGTGGAGCCCTCAGTACAAGAAAGACATAGAGATTTTGGAAAGGGTCCAGAGGAGGGCGACTAAGATGATCAGGGGGCTGGAGCACCTCCGCTATGAGGACAGGCTGAGGGAGCTGGGCTTGTTCAGCCTGGAGAAGAGAAGGCTGCGGGGTGACCTCATTGCAGCCTATCAATACCTGAAGGGAATCTACACCCACGAGGGGAGTAAACTCTTCAAAAGGGCTGACAACAGCAGGACTAGGGGAAATGGATCCAAGTTGAAGGAGGGAAGATTTCGGTTGGATGTTAGGGGGAAGTTCTTTACAAGGAGAGTGGTTAGGCCCTGGAACGGGCTGCCCAGAGAGGTTCTGGATGCCCCGTCCTTGGACGTGTTCAAGGCCAGGTTGGACGGGGTCCTGGGCAACCTGATCTGAATGTGTATGTTTGGTGGCCCTGCTAGGCAGGGGAGTTGGAACTACATGATCCTTGAGGTCCCTTCCAACCTGGGTGATTCTGTGATTCTGTGATTCTGTGATTCTGTGATTGCAAAATCCATTATAAGAACACTCTCAAATATAATAAGAAGCTCCAGATCCCCTCTGGATTAGCAGGTGTCTGATAGGGCAGGTCTGTCTTGCAGGAGGTTTGTACCTGGCTCTTTTCCCACAAGTGATGGAAAACAAGATATGTGAGCTGCAAGGCCCAATGCCACCTTGTGCTCCCCAAACTGAGGCAGCTGGGATGCCAGTGCAGCCACAGGCACAGAGTGACAGGAAGAGGGACTATATCTTTGTGTAGGTCAGTACTGACTCTGGACTGTTGGCAGCAGCAGCCACCCTTCAAGGTGATATAATGTGACCTTTGTTTCAGGTTGCAAAACATGTTCTGATATGTATTCAGGATGCATTTAATTGGCCTGTATGTGAGTCTCTTGCTCTTCATCACATGCAATGTATGTGCAGTGTGGATTACCCTGTGAGGGATGTCAAGGAATAGGACATGCTAGCATAAACAAGCCCAGCAAGAGTCAACAATATCAAGATGCAGTGGAAAAAGGCAAACAACAGACTGTGGTGTATAAACAAGAGTGCATCTTGGGATAAGCTTCCACTTAGCTCCTGGGAATGTCACGGCCTTATTTTATTTAGGTCTGCAAGAGAAAATCAGTGGTCTGGCTTCTGAATTCCCACAGGAAGACAATGAGGACTGTTTAGAACATGGGGAGGTTAAATGAATTGGAGTTTCTTGTAGACCTTAGAGGTAGGGCTGCGGGATGTTTCTGTGTCTACCTATAGCCAAAACTCTTGAAAAATTGAGGAGATTAATTTGTTTGCTGACACAATGACATGGGGGTTGGACTCGATGATCTCTAGAGGTCCCTTCCAACCCCTACAATTCTGTGATTCTGTGATTAGGAGTAGGTGATTAAATTGTAGAAAAGTAAGTTACAGTTTAAGCTCTAATAATTCCTAACAGTTCAAACTGTGGGACATGCTGATACAGACGACAGCCTTCTTTTTCACCAGGACACTCTTTAAGTGTAAATTGGACAAAAACCTACGAATACTGACCTGTGTCTGTCTTGGTGGTGGAGATGGGCTGTTGATGTCCTTTCCAGTAGTGTTTGTTATGAGCTGGTATCTGTAAGAGTTCATTTTGCAAAGACACAAAATGAGACAGCTTTTATAAGAAACTACTGAAATGTGCAAGGTCCAACTTTCTCTCTCTGGTACTGAGGTAAATGCTGAAAATGCTGAAAAAATACTTTGAAATCATGGGAGTTACAGTGGTGTTATGTACTTTAAATGAGAATCTAGCTTCTAATTGCCTCCATAAGGCCATAGTGGTGCACAGTGGAATCACTGGGACGTCACACTTCTGCTTTTTAAAAGGGCTCACAGTATTTGCAGAATGATACACTCAGTCTTGAAAAATACCTTTTTTGAAAGTACAGGATCAGGCATGTATAGGAAGGGACGTCGATGCAATGGTCTGAGCTTATGAGTCTTTCAGGGGTGCCTGTGTCCAGTAAATGTGAACAGACATCCAGTAACAGATATGAGTTACACAAGCTTGTATTATGGAATCATGGAATGGTTTGAGTTAGAAGGGACCTTTAAGATCATGTAGTTCCAACCCCTTGCTATAGGCAGGGACATCTCCTTCTAGACCAGGTTGCTCAAAGCCTCGTCCAGCCTGGCCTTGAATACTTCCAGAGAGGTATCAGGCACATTTCCCCATGCTGTTTCTCAGATGAGGCCAACTCATATCAGAGGTTCTATAGGTTTCAAAGCCCAGCTACTCATTGTCACAAAAAGGATTAAAAAACGTCTTTGTGACTGTTCTGCTCACAGCTGGGTTGTTAGAGTACAGTGTGCCAATTCAGTTTTACAGAACAAGCTACCCTGGAGTGTTTTCATTCAGAGCTACTGTGCTGTGCCAAGTTGTCTTTCATATCATATATCTGTTGAACTTTTCTATTTCTTCACTATTTTCTTTCTCAAGGATAAAATCAGAGGCTACAAAACCAGAACAGTAATACTGAATGTATGGTGGGCACTTAATAACAAACAGAGAAAACAAAGATTGTGATAGCCAAGATAACCAGAACACTTTTGATTTCTAGTTACATGTTCCCATGAAACCAGAGCTCTTTTTTCTCTTTCAAACAAATGTTGAACAAATGAACTATTTATCACTGAGTTCAATTGTGTGCTGAAGGCCACCATAGGCAGAAATACAGCTACACCCAGTACCTTTAAAATACATCCATAGATGAAGATGGCATGGTCCCAAAGCCACCTATTATTGCACTTTTTGCTATATTTGCAGTTTTGCTGTGTTTTAACTGCTGTCGGCTGGCTGTGCAAAGGCCTTGGGAGCCCAGCACTCAGAGGGTACACAATATCCCAAGTGTCAGAGACCTTTAGGGGTTTTTAGCCTTTGAGGACCGTACTCTGTTAAGGAGCAGCTCTGTTTTTGCTGCTCTCTGGCACTGAGGGTAGCGGAGAAAAAAAGGTACCTTATTTGACTAAATATCTATCACAAGTAATACATTTCCTGGTATGCCAGGATCCACAGCACAGTGGATATCTCATATTTATCAACCAACTCCTTCTCCAGGGAGTGTTGTATTGAAGATCAAAACTTAAAGAGGTCAACTGTGCAACAAATGACTGTAGGGTGTCCGACCTTAACACCACCCAGACAGGTAGTGAGGTGATCACTCACTCTGCAATCCAAATAGGACACAGGCTGCTGGAGGCAGCTGTTGCCAGTGACCCGGCTGTTGAAAACAGAAACATCCACTGTTCCTTGGGAGGTTGACACAATGGCAAGATGGAGTTCAATGGCACTGGTAATAAAACAAATGGAACACGTCTGTATTCTTGGTGAGAATATTCACTACCTTCACACAGACAACTCAGAGAAAGAAAATGCTGTAGGGGTGTCCTCACATCTTTAAACATTTAGCTCTTGAAAATTCTTTGGGACTTCTCCCGCTCTTCAGTTATCTCCTTAGCATTTATAGGAGGTCTATTGTGGATGTTCAGCAGCACTGCTTGCTAGAGCTGCTAGTCCCTACTTTAAATGACTGAGAAAATCATGGATACTACCTGGTACTCCTTGTGTTGAGTAGAAATTAACCCAACCAAACCTGCAGGATTATGTGGAAGCAATGATAAGTGTAGGTAGAGTTGCCAGAACTGCATATCTGCTTCTGTATGTCTTGAATAGAAATACAGCAGTTTGTCATTTTCTGTTCTACAGCTTTCAGCTGCATGAGTAAACACTTTAAATCTGAAATTCTCCCAGATCTCTGCGGGTGATGTGAAATCCCCAATTATGTAGGTCATATATCTTTCCTGGCAGGGGTTCAACTCAGCGTCTCCAAATGAATATTGATGAAGTATGCAGACTCATCAGATGTTTTGTATTTCTATTCTTCTGGGGTGCAGATGCCCATGAAATAAGCTGAGCCAGAGCAAGTATTGGAACCACTGTCCTTGAGCCATTTTAATTTTATCATCTGGTAAACAATTGCATCCATTTTAACTATCAAAGGTTGTGTTATTAACCTTTTAAAAATATATATATTTTCATTTATAGATGAAAATATTAGTTTAAACATCAGCAAAAATTGGTGCATGCCTTCTTGCAAATAGAGTACCAACGGAGCCAGGCATGGAATCTTCCCTGAAGGCCACCAGTGCCTTTTGACAGAGGCACCTTCTAAAAGGATGCAATGCACAGCTGCCAGCTGCACATACTTCTACTTGTTAGACCATCTTCAAGCACTTATGTTGAATATTTCAGAATCAGAACTGGGGATGGATTTCCGTTTCTTGGTTTCTGAAAATCCCAGAGTCCTAGCAAGCTGTAAGTGATCTGCTGCTTTGAAAATGTGCCCAGTGCTATCTTTGACCTAACTTACTGTAATGGCTTACCAGTATGTTCAGGCTGGAACAAACGTTGTTAATAGTGAAAATGAAAAAATCTGCAGATGCGGTATTGGTGTAATTTGGGTAGTGCCTAGAGAGCCTGGCAGGTCTGAGAACAAGGTTACAATATTTTTTTAATCCTCTTTCTCCTTTTGCCAAAAAAACAGCAGTGTAACTCTAGTTCTACTCCTCCACATGCTGAATTGGATTATATCTGTTTTTATTCATGTGGTCAGTTTTTGTGCAAGCCTTTCTATAAATGAAATTAAGTACAGAAAATAATGGAGATAGAAAGATCAAATGACTATGCTGTTAAATTATTTATTCTTTTGTTACTTCCAGCAGGGTACATACAGCTTATGCACCATCACTTTCTTCTGGAGTAAGATGCACAAAGAAGAGGTTTGCACATAATTTGAAATTGAAAATTCCACTTTTTTAGCTTTCTTGGGAAATGCTATTAGTTCAGAGAAAATGGGCATTCAGGCACAATCCCTTTTCACTGGTGGTTCCCAAACCATCTTTCTACAGTTCCAAAGCCACAGGAATGTACTAAGTTTCCTTTCAAACTTCCAGATGATCTTCAAGCATTTCAGTGAGTCTTGGCAAGGTTCCTGATTCAAAATTAGATATATCAAATCAATTAATTAAAGAACTTAGTATTTAGTAACACAAAGATTTTAAAAAATTTTTCTTTTAAATATAATTATAAAAATAGTTTAAAACACAAACAGAGAAAAACGCAGATTCAGAGAGATGAAGGAACACGAGAAAACTGTGAGACAATAAGAAAGAGCAGGTACATGAATCTCTTATCACAGCATATGTCTGCCATAGCCCAAGTGAATGTTATGCTCTGGGCCTGAAGTTTTAACCTCCTCTTTGAATCTCTAGAGCTACAAAACATCAACAGCTATCAATTTAATTTATCAGTGTATTAAAATTGGGCTACGGTATTTTGCATGATTTGTATTTAAAGATTTGTAAAGATTGCTAAGATTGCTTCGTGTAAAACCTTCAGTGTCAGAAGAGGAACCACGATTCTTTGAGTTATCTAGAAACTTCTGATGTAATTGAAAATTTGAGATGACAGATTGCCACTTGGTTATAAATTTTAAAAAGAAAAAGTCTTCGCTTGTTTTTATTACTTCTCCATGTAACAAAATACTTACTCTGGAAATATCATTAATATGAGTTAAAAAAGAAATGTTACCCATAAGAGAAGTTTCGTCATTGCATTCAATTTTCTCTGTGGAAAATAGTAGGTTTTTAATGTAATTGAATGTCAGAGGCCTGCAGATGTGATTGTCTTGCCTTTTAAAAGCAAAACTTAATTAAATAGACGTGACACTCCCATGATTAGCTCTGCTTTCTTTCTGGAAGGCTGCTGTTCCACCTCTCTTCAGTGCATAACTGATGAGTGGAAAAAAAAAAACAAACAAGAAAAAGGGAAATGAGAGAAATTAAAAGCACCCCGAAATTTCTGGCTCTGTGTTCTGTTCAGCAAATATCGTGTTCATAAATAGAATGGCTGACCACTATATTCTGGCACTGCCTTGCCATGCAGAAGGTATTCAGAAACAGTGGAAGCCCAGGAGAACGATGGGGTGGAGAAGAGAGAGAGGATTCCAGGCCTAGCAATTTTGGAAAATTTGTTTCAGACCTGAACAGCATTAAAGTTTCCGAGTTTCTCTCCTGAAATTTGGAAAAGCAACACTGTACAATTTCTCCCATGTTTTAAAACTTGACTTTTTGAGCTTGGAGAGATGATAAAGCATCTTGATTCAGAGCTAGCTCTAGAGAGCTCCTGCAACTTAGATGTGCATGCTGCTGAGTACTGTAATAAAGCCAACAGTTTTACACCTCCAAGAGATTGACCCCATTGCAAGGACTTAGGAAACAAAGCATTTAAGGATTGGGAAAATCATTGTAAGCCCATTTATTGGGAAATATTTTGGTCTGAGCAAAGAGTAGCACACATTCCTGCATGGGTGGGAAAAATACTGTACTTCAGAGGACTGTATGTACTTCTCTGTATCTGGTATATGATGTGTACAAATATCTGGAACTGGCAAATACTATTTATGATAAATTTTTGGTGTTATTTAAGAGCATTTCATGTTTTATCACAAACTCAGTGGTCTAAAGGAAGCTGAACATTTGTTTGCAAAGATTGAATTTTTAAACAACGGGAGAATAAGCAAGAAAGGATAACAAAGCTGGTGAGGGGACTGGATCACAAGTTCTATAAGAAGTGTCAGAGGGAAGTAGGATTGTTCAGTCTGGAGAAGAGGAGGCTCAAGGGAGATCTTACTGCCCTCTACAACTACTTAAAAGGAGGTTGTGCTGAGGTTACAGGGGTCAGCCTCTTTTCCCAGGTAACTAGCAATAGGAGGTAATGGCCTCAAGTTGCACCCAGGGAGGTTCAGATTGGATATTAGGAAGAACTTCTTCTCTGAAAGGGTGGTCAGGCACTCATCATCCATGATGATGAGGTCATCATCCCTGGAGGTGTTCAAGAAACATGAAGATGTTGTACTAAGGGATATGGTTTAGTAGGCAAGATTGGTAGTAGGTGGATGGCTGGACTAGATGACCTTAGAAGTCTTTTCCAGCCTTAATGATTCTGTGATTCTACAATTCTATGATTACATATCTTTGCACCGTAATAATCTATTTATGGCAAGAATTTCATCCTTAGAAACTGTAACTCACTATGAAGTTATGGAAAAGTCTAACTCACCTAGTAGATGCTTGAACATTTCAGTAAGCTGACATTCAGATTTGATTCACAGATTCCAAATTCACTGAGTTGTGATCATTTTCCTGAAATGATCTTCCTGACCTCGTTTAATGAAGTTACCTTAAGCCCAAGAATGATTTAGTCTTTGACATTACAGAGGCTAGATAGGAGGTAGGGGTATTTGCATTTCTTTGAATGCTTTTGATAATATTGGAAAAAATAGTACTTGGTGGTTTTGTCACGGCATTGTTTAGAAGAGTCCAATTAAGTTTGTGCCTATTGCTCTTGATATGGAATAAGAATATTATAAATTGATTAGCATAATGGAGTCTTGAACACTCCATTACATGTCAGGCTGAGTTTTACAACCCACAACTCACAAGAAACCTGGAACTTCAAATGAATACCTAAATTTTGGCCTATTCACACCCTCCTATGGTCTGATTTTCTTTAGACCAGAAATTCCAACTGAGAATTAAAAAAATCTTCTGCAATAATTCCTTTTAAATTTCTGATCTGAGTGAAAACTATTAATCCAGAAGTCATATCCTATTGTAATCAAAATCTTTTATTATGCTCAAAAACCTCAAAGAAATCAAGTGAAAGACTGCATCAAAGTCATAAGAAGACTGAAAGAGGTGGCATTAAATTTCAAACAAAGCTTTGGATACTGGTGAGAGGTAATACTGAGATTCTGAAGATCTTCTGAAGCAATACTGAAAAAAAAGGCAAGCCTAAAACCTCCCAAGGAGAAACAGCTGTTTTTGTCCTGCTATGTGTTTGTCAGTTCTAGTCCCAATCATGGCCCCAAACTCATAAAACATTTAAAAACATCTTTAATTTTAGCACATGAAAACAGTTCTGTCAATAAGCAACTCTGGCTGTCTCTTGTTCATCAGATTACCAAGGAAATGTATATTAGACACTGGTTTCAATCCCTTTGTTGTATCAACACCATGTAAAGTCACAGTCAGCTTTTCCAAGAGCATGAATGAGGTATGTTAAATTAAATTTCCTAGTTCAAGTTTGTTGCCTATCCCTGCATAACAAAATATTTCCATCCTTGCTAGGAATCATATAGATCAAGTTTCAGGAAAGACCCTATGGATTAATTTAAAGAAATAGAGCTCCAAACCATATTTCTTTGTGTAAAGAAGATTCCCACACAAATTCCTCCAATGTGAATATACTTATGATGTATTAAAAATGTGCTTGGTGCTATGCATGCTGTCTTGTAAAACAGTCCCTCCCTTCAACTGTCTATAGACTGAGAAATAGACTGAGAGAAGGCTAATTATTGAGAAGGCAGACAGCAATAGAAAATCAAAGAAAAAACTTAGCTTCAAATCTTGCAATGAATCATATCTACTTACTTAATTTCAAGAGTTTCCATGCCTATTGATTATAGCAATGAATCATTCAGTGGAACAGAAAAACTGAGTTTATAGACTAGCATTATCCCATTTCTTTCTTCCCTCCTGAACTCTTCTGAAGCATTCTCCCCCTTTTCTTGAAAAACAGTGTGTTTACTTATAGGATATTGAATGACTGAGCCTATTAATTTTTTTCCAATTTTAAATAATGCCTAGCAATAAAACTTGTTTAACATATTAACCGGTCCCAGTGAGCCAAGTATCAGACCTTTGCTGTTCACTGAGATGTGTTCTCCAGATGCCAATAGATGAAATTGTTGTGGTACTCAGAGATTCATCCAGAGATGCTGCAAAGCCTTAACTCCCAGGCATGTCAGAGTATATTGGAGCACTCAAAAACTTGTGACTTTGGAAGTGTCTGGATGAGTTGTTGGCATAATGCATGCTCAGACTGATGAGTTCTGTTCACAGGCTCATTTCCTTTCAAAGGCATTAAGGCCTGCCATCTAGCTCATGAACCATAGCTTTCCTTCGTCTTCTGGGCAATGTGCTGTGATTTACAATTCTGGAACAATAAAACACAGAGTCTTTCAGCAAATTAAAATAAAAAAAAACCAGTGTTTTCAGTTTGCAACAGCAGTGATGTTTTCTTCCGTAAATTGGTCATGTTCCAATGCAACTTGAAGCTCTCTGAAGAAAATGCCCTTCGACAGCCTTCTCTGTTTGTCACCACAGTGAAGTCACCACTGCAATCTAACCTGAAGTAGTCTCTAGGGAGCATATATCTGTTTTCTACTTCCTTTCCTTGTAGACATTTTCTCAGTCGGATCTTTGCCTACTGAGCAGGTGTTTTTGGCCAGGCTTCTCCGTATCTCCTCCCATCCTGCAGCAGCTCCCTCTTGGGGTTGCCCATAGAACTCCTGTGCAGATTTCCTACTCCTCTTCCTATGCTGAGCTTTCGTTGACTTCAGTGCTGGGACTTCTGCTTCCCTTGAGAGAGTTTATGACCATCTAGAAATTACCTCTGCTAGGAAATTATTCTTTTCCTTATAGGAATGTGTTAAAAATATCGCTAATCTTTCAGGGTAGACTCAAGAGATGACAAATATTTTGGTGTACCACCAGTGGTTCATATTCTCTCCTTCGTTTCTCTCTTTCCATTCAATTCCATTGTGCGGATTTTCTACTTATTGTAAGACATAATTGGAAATCATATCTTTATTTCATGCTTCTTCTTTTTTTTTTTTTTCCCCTACTTTCCCTGTAGCTCATCTCAATGGTCTGGAAATATAATGGGCTCTGAACAGTTTATCATGGGTAACCAGTGCTTTGCTGACCATTTTCCCTTACTTTCACTAGATTCAGACATAGCTAGGACCAGGGGGAATGGCTTCAAGCTACGGCAGGGGAGATTCAGGCTGGACGTGAGGAAGTATTACTTTTCAGAAAGGGTGGTCAGGCACTGGAATGGACTGCCCAGGGAGGTGGTGGAGTCACCGACCCTAGGGGTGTTCAAGGAAAGACTGGATGTTGTGTTGAGGGACATGGTTTAGTGGGAGCTATTGGGAATAGGTGAACGGTTGGACTGGGTGATCTTTTAGGTCTTTTCCAACCTTGGTGATTCTATGATTCTATGATTCTATGATTCCTCAATTTTTGCCAACTGTGCTAAAGGCAATGCAGACTTTAGCACTGTGCAGTAGACATCTGAAATAATTCTCTTCTTTTCTTCTCTTTTATCAACAGCAACCGAGCTCAATGTATTATAATTAGATTTAAAGGTTTTGGAAAATATGAACAGTATAAATCCTTGTTTCTTTTCTTTATCCAGGTGAAATAATATTTTTAAACTTTTTTTTCCTTACATTTTTTTCTTATGAACAGGACCAAATGATTACCGTACTGTCACCAGCATACTTTGCTAAGTTGCTCAACTGTCAACTTGAAAAGTCTTCTGAATATCTGTTTCTCAGTACACAGTGTTTTATAGTTTCATTTATTTAAATGCCTGTCAGCTATGCAGTGGTTTGTTTGTTTTTTTTACTTTTTATTTAACAACAATCAGCTTGGAGACCCCATGAAGATTAAAAGCATTAGTGCATTTTTTGAGGAAGAAATAACCAGAACAATTAATCTCTGGAAAAAAAAAAAAAGGGTGAAATCCTTCACAACTGCTGTCTTCCAGAGAAGTTGAAGTCCCAGAGGTGACCTTACTGTGAGTTTCTAGTTCTCAACCACTGCAGCTCCTGTGGCACTCAGTGCTCCAAAAGAGGATCTCCGGGTTATTGGCCTGAGGCCTGAATTAACCCATGCAGCAGCATCAGATGATCCCTTCTGATAACTAATTAGCATCCTCCAAGGACAGTCTGGGGAGCCGACTTTATTTGCCCTCTCCCTATCCATTTGGTCTCTGTTGAGAAAGTCATCTGCATTCACACAGCTCTGCTATCCAGTCTATAAGTGTCATTTATGCTTCTAGACAGGCACACCAATTTGTTGGTAGGTTGCGTAAAGCAGTCAGAAGGGATGCTTCCAAAATGAGGTCAACACCAACCTGTGTTTCACTGGCTTTTTAAACGGGTCTTGGATTCTTAGTTTTCTCTAAACAAATCTCTTGCACCAAAGCATTTTCTTATGCTTTACAAGTGAGTCTTCTCCTAAGGTGCCACTTTGTCCTGTCACTTCAGCTCAATGTCATCACTGTAGGAATGCCCAGCTGCATTTGGGGCACTGCTGATTGCAGTGACTGGCTCAGAGAAAGAGACACGTGTAACATGGAGACTCTATCAGTTGCACCTTAACTCTAGAGCAATCAATGGGGTAATAAGTGAGCTCCAGCTCCAAGTAGAGTGATTCAGTGATCCTGCCTGAATTGTCTCATTTGCTGCCATGCTGTTGAAGATGTAAACAGTGAAGGTGAGTGGAGAGAAGCCCTATGGAAATAAAAGGAAGGACGTTTACCACAAGGGCCCTTCAGCAGTGCCATTCCTCTCTGTGGTCCGAGATGAGTGAGGACAGACCTTCAGGGAACACTCACTGTGTTCTGCAACTGAGAAGCGCACATCAGAAGTGTGCTACCCTGTTTGATCTTCACCTGTTGTGCATGCCTTTCTGTTTGACTCATTTTCCTTTTCCTCAGTCTGATGTAATTTTTACAGATGAGACATGAATGGAAAGATTCCAGAGAACATCTAGTAGCTTTTTCCATTGACATAATGCTTCATGCTTTTAAAACTGTCTCAAATAAATATGATAATTGATAGAGATAGTCGACAAATTAGGAACACAAGGCATTTTTGGAGGATGAGCAAAGACCACCCAGCACATCACATATTTCCCTTACACACATATATTCCCTGCATCTTTCTAGCCAGTTGCTATACAAGCAGCTCAAATGTTACAGTTCTGTTTTATCAATTATGCCCATATTTGTCACAGCCATAATTAAAAGTTCTTTTGTGTGCTTGATCAAAGAATCACAGAGCATCCCAGAAATTAGAGAAAACAGAGCTAAGAGGAATTTTAGCTGATCATTACTTCTATTGCTTTCAGTGCCTGATGTATTTTTTTTATCTGTTCTTACAATTTTCACGTTAGCCATTGTGTTTCTTTAGTCTCATAGCTAAACCAACATAGTGCTTAAATAACTGACCCCTACCATTCATATTCCCTAACAAATACAGTTTATATTTCCCCATCTTGTGCCGATCTTGAAATCAATGTAGGAATGACTGTTCAAACTGAGGACAAGTTGTGTTGTTCCTTGGCAAAAATATCTCTGGAATGTTTAATTCCAGAAATTCTACTGGAACAAATGAAAGCTGCAAATTCTTACCTGGGCATAAAGCATTATGGAAAGGTTTTCTTACTAATTGCAGTAGCAGCCAGAATAGACAATATTTGTTTCCAAAAGTCTTGAGAATCCACTTCTCCTTTTCTTTCATGCTTGAGTTTTTTCTTTATGTAGCTGCTCATAAAAGACAGCCCTTCCTGTACTCTGGCACCTGTGGCAGATTTTAGGAGCACGTTAAGTGGATTGTTTTGCATTTCCCTGAGCTTAGCCCCAAAACACAGGGAGAGGAGGAGGAAGGAAATGAGTTCACCCCTCTGCCATCTGCAGTGCTTCTGTCTGTCTGCCCCCCCCACCTCCTCACAGAAGAGGAACACAATTCTCTCCCAGAGACAGTTGTCTCCATGTGGCTCTGGGGGAAAATAATTTTCAAGACATTGAACCCTAATAGAGAATTTCCTGCTCTGCTTCTACTCTTAGCACAGCAGGGCTCAGCCATAGCACGTTGCTAAGGCAGCCCTGTCAGGCTTCCTCAGGGAAAAGAGGGCATCTCTTGGGAAAGAGGGGCTTTCTATGACTGGCTTTAAAAATTGAGTCGAGTAGTCAGACTGTTGCCAGAGCAAATCCATGGAGAGTTCATATTTGATGTATTCATGGAAGGAAATGCCTTGTCAGAAGTGGGAGGCTGAGCTGGGTACCTGCAGACTCAAACAAGTCTCAAACACTGCTCTGTGGCAGCAGTCATCTAATCTCCAGCTGACACAAGTTCAAGGGATAGTTGCAAAGTTCATATTCAGCAGAAATGGGCACAATCCTCCAGCCGTGTGGTAAGCATAAAAAAGCTCGTCTTCATCTGGCACCTGGGATGCTGACCAGACACCCCAGTTACAAAATCAAACAGTGAAAGATAGGCACACACCTGCCAGGAAATGAGCAGAAACTGCAACTCTTCTGATTGCTGGACACCAGCAGCCCGTATCCTCTGTCCTGAGCCATCTCTATCGTGTCCTAAATGCAATGTAATGCACCTGACAGCTCTGGCTCAGAGGAGACAGCAATAATGGCCTGTCAGATATTGTCCTCATGACATCCCATTTGCCCTCATTGATGCAGTCTGGAGGCTGTAGAGTTGGGGATACTCCATGTACCTGAACATAAAGAAATAAAGCTGGGAAAGGAACATCTCTGTCCTTAAAGCGTGCAGTGAAGGAAAACAAAACAAAACAAAAAAAAAGCAAACAAAAACAACAAAAAATCCAGTAACACAAAACCTCATTTTTTTTTTTTTTTTAAATAATAATTTTTTGCTTCTAAATATCTTCAATTCTATTTGTAGCATTGTACAGTTATGGAAGAAACAGTGCAAAAAACTTGGTTTCCCATCTTGCTTCCTTGGGGATTCAGGGAGGAATTGCACAAGACAGCCTTTGGCAGGTTTTGGTCATTATTGTTTTTTTCTGTTTCTGTTAGATCCTGATGAGGCTGATGTTGAGGAATTTATCACCACAGAAAAGGCCACTAAGCTTTCGGGGGGCGCAAGATCACAAATGCTCACTGTTTCTTTGATGAGAAAGGCAAACAGTGCACAGTAGCCTCATTTAACCTATGCACTACCTTTCAGACAGCATGAAATCAGGCCTGCCGAGATGGCAAAATAGCACTGCTCTGAGTCTGCAAAAATAATCAGGATATTCCACTGCTGCAGGGACTGTATCCAAGCTGCAAAGACAATCTGCCTTTGAATGCAATCTCCTAGGGCTGGGGGAAATGCCAGGACAGTGTGAGTTCTGGAGGGACTTGTGGTGACCCTGGGCAGGGCAGTGTGCCAGCTCCACCGGTCTGCTGGGCCTCTGCACTGCCTCCATGCCTGGATACAACGAGCCATCCTGAGGCTTCTCATTGGGACTTTCGGTCCTCCTGTATTTAAAAGGTATCCCAACTGTTACAGCTACTGCTATTAACATTATTAACCAATTCTAAGGAATATAATCATCTACCTTGAATCTTTACTACCAGTGAGTAATGAAAAAATGGCAGTGCTCCAGTATTATCACATTTGTTTATGATTTGAAACAGAACAAACTCTGTTTCTTTATGGGGTTGAAGAGAAGAAAGTTTACAAATACTGTGGCTGAGCACCTGCTAGACCTCCTACTTCTCTCAGTCCAAGTTTGGATCTAGCAGCTTTTCACCATCAAGGTGAAATTCTCAGCTGCAACAGTGCTGGAAATTTGCTTCTCGTTCATACTTCTTTTAGGTCCAGGAATGAAATAACACTATAAAAAATCCATCAAAACAAGCCTGGAAAAATAGTTGTAGTACAGAAAGCAGAAATAGGAGACAAGAAGGCTTGCAAACCAGAACAATTTCTGTGCATGTGTACTCAAATCAGATTTACTTGGCAATGCGTATATTTCTTCCAGGTTCATTCTGCAGCAGTTGAACTACCATATTTATTAAAGTTTAATTCTTAGGAGTTTTTTCTTTTCTAAGACAGATCTTGTCCTTCTCTCTTCTAAATCAGGGGGTGGGAGGTCTTACAGATGTGACTTTTCTGTCTCAGCTCTTAAACAGTGCAGGCTTACAGTCAGATCAGTTTGCTTAATACAATTATTAGCTGAATAAAGCTGAAGAATGAAAGAAACCCAGGACAACATCTTACCAATATTTTAGTGTCCTATCTTAAGAAAGCTCACACTTGGCAAACAGCTGAGTCCATGGAACATATATCAGCACTAAGTGTATTATTTTCTTCAAGCAGGGATTCCGATGAAGCAAAAGCAATTGAATACTGGATTGCTTGTAACCAAGTCAGGAGCCACCACAGCTGGATATGTTTGCTGGTGGTGTTTCTCTGGTATGCAGATGGACTTGTTACCTTGTCAGCCATTCAGGAAGGAACATTCTGTCCGTTCTTCTGCCAAGCCCTGAGATATCTCACCAGTTCAGCCTATCAAGATAAAATACAGTATCCAGTAGGTGATGACCAAGCGTTAACGTTCATAATTCACAGAGGCATTCTGATACGTCTGCAAGGGTGGCTGATGCTCCCCATCCCTGCATCCTGCTGTCTGGGCTACTGGATTATTCCTTGGATTAGTAACTGTGGGAGTGTCAGGAGGGCAGAACAAAGGACAAAGAGAAAAGATGGCTTTGATTATAAAAGGGGATAAAGTCATCACTCGCAGAGAAACCCAACACCTGGGAAGAGGGAAAGCTACAGAGATTTTAATTTCCACATGTTTTTCTTGGGCCACAACACAGATCACCCGGTGACCAACGCTAAGGATAAATGAGCTTCATAGCCCTGTATGGGCCTCTCACTGGGGGTAAATCACTCCACCTCCAGCAGCCAGGGTGGCAATTGTGACCTTGGTCCAAGACTAAGGGTTATTAATCAAAACTGCCTGGAGGTGTGGTCAACCTGTAGAGTGGTGACTCGTCCACAGTCTGTTTTCCTGTCTGTCAGAGCAGCAAGGACAATTTACACAAAGGAGAAGCAACAGATCTCTCACTGAGGTAGAAACTGGGAACGTTGGAGATTTTCAGTGTTTTTTTCAGAAAAAGAAGAAAAAGTGCAGATTAGGTTTCAACCAACAATTTTGAACAATATTGAATGGTTGGGGGAAATCTCTTCAAAAGGCAAGCAGTGAAAGAATTGTGGTTTCCTATGAAGAAAAAAGAAAAAACCAAGAAAAATCCCCTCCCCCCCCCCCCCTTTTTTTTTTTTCTAGTAAAAAAGGTACTTTTCCATTAAAAATAAAAAAAATCAGATTAGACAATTTCTTTCTAGTCCTGTTCAGACCTAGTAGTCCTGAGAGGACCACATCCACTAGATGTCAGTCTATTGCCATACATCAGAAACAACCAGAAAAATCATCAGGAGTTTTTTCAGGATGAGAATATTTCCACTGAGCTGTCTTCTGCTAAAAATGTTGCCAGTAACTTCTTAATTTCTATAAAATTCCTCAACTTTAGATTTCCAAAGGTTTTCAAAGTGATTGCAACACATTCCATGGACTATGCCAACCGGATATTTTTCCACTACCACATCTAACCCCTGACTGACCTTTGGTTCAGCTGATATTTAAAAACTTTTAAACAATGTCTGAATGTATATAACAAGAACTTAATGATCCCCTTTCCTGCCCCTTCC
>NW_024884142.1:23444551-23450605 GCF_019232065.1 Centrocercus urophasianus
CATATCTCACAGTCTGCGCCGCGTTCCCCCCCCCCCCCCCCCCCCCCCTTTCAGTTCATAGTTGTACTGATTTTCTGGAAAGCGCAGAAAGCACCTTAGTTGATGCAGATTTGCACAGCAAAAAATGTCTTTCTGCAATATTTCATGCAGTTGAAGTAAACATCCTTCTGACTCAAAAACCACATATAAATACAAACGGGGTGTATTCTGTGAGATATGACATCCCAGAAAGAATCTGTGATTATCTTGCTCTCAGCAGTCATTCCTTTTGCAGTGCAGGTGTTGCAATCAAATGCCAAAGAAGTCACTGAAGATAACTGCCTACAGGAAAAAGATATTCTTCCCACCACATCTGTTGCTAATGCTGTGATACTGTAAATTGCTTGCACTGACTTTCATTCCTAAATTGACTTCTGTGGAATTTCTGGCATTTATATCATGAGAAAATGTGGCCATGAATTTCTAAATGCTGTGGTCTGGGTGGTAAACTGTTACGGTATATACTGCTGCTTGTGTCTGCACCAGTATTGTTTGTGCCTGCCTCAGTACTGCTTGTCTTCCAGGAAAAATACGTGAGATTTACCTCAAGCAATGAAAGCAATGGCAGTAACTATTTAGACCCCAGGTCAGAATTGCACTTCTCCAAATGCAAAATCAAAATTTTAGGAGGACTGCTCACATATTTCTCCTTCTGAATAAGAACCTGGATTTTCAAAGTTTCAAGACTTCTTTCCACTGATGCATGTGAAAATAGAAACAAGGGCAGTTCAGATTTTCAGGGTTTTCTATATAGCAAGCTGGCTTTTCTGAATAGAACACAGCAGTAGCAGGATAAGATCTGAATTAGAACATCTGCTTGGATATCCAGGTTCAAGTCTTTCTTCATGCTCAGCTGAGACTTCACTGTGCAAAGAAGAAATTCTGTTTTAAGAAATGTCATAAAATATCAGAGGGTTTTTTTTAAATTAATTGTTTTACAATTAATATGTGCTCAATACTTGCAGATGAATTTCCTGGGCTGGCATAGCTCTTTCTTTTTTTGTGTGTGTGTGTGGATTATGAGGCAACAGATTTTTACCTTTGACTTCGCACAAGTAAGTGTGTATATCAGATTTGTGTTTGCACACTGGCCAAAAGAAGAAAGAAAAAGAACAGACCTGTCAGTCATAAAACTCACAAGAAACCTGATTGAAAAATGAAAAATGTAGTTTTTCATATTAAATAGCCTCCTGTTTCTGTGAGGCAGTGGGCTTCAAGCCATGCTTCACAGTAATGGTCTCTGGAGAAACCAGGAGACAACTTTGAAGGTCATTGTGCTTATGCTGGTAACGAGCAGAACTTATTTGATTACAAATATTGAAAACTTGTATTCCCCCAACAGGTCATTGTGATTCAGTTGTACAAATTAGCCTTCTTTTTTAATGCCAAGACAAGTGGCTGGCATAGCAGGGAGGTGTAAATAGGTAGCTAGTAAATTCAGTCTCTTGCTATTGTCTGAAGTTCAGTGCCAAGAAAATTGTCAGTAATGAGACCTAAGAATACATACACATGTAATTCATTCACAGTGAGCCTATAGAAATCAGAAGCAAAAGTCTAGGAGAAAGCACTAAAGAAATACATGCTCTGAATTGCAAACACTATTTCCAGCCACATTTGGCTTTCATTTGCAAGCCGTGCTTTCCACATGGGGTCTGTCTCACAGGTGTAGTGTGTTCCAGACACCAGAGATCAAAGAAAATTGAATAAATCTGCCCATTGAGACTTAGCGTATGATGTATGCTGGAAGATATGATACAACACCTTTGGTCCTCTGTAGTCATTCCTGAGTTGGAACACTTATATTTTAATAGGCTCACTGGAAAACTGTTGCTGAATTTGTTCTAACCTAACACTTATCTTCAAACCATTGGTTGCATTTTCCCTGTAACTGCTCCAGTTCATACGAGCTGAGATCTCTCAGGTGGGGCTTCTTTGTTTTGCATCTGGTCCAGGGCCTCTAAACTGGCTGTTGGTGACAATCATTTCTCTCAGGTCTTTGGGAACATAATAATCAAGCAGTTAAAACAACAGGGGAGGAAACCCAACCTTGCTACTTCTCTGTGCACTTCCACTCTTGCAGGAGCCTTAGCATAGGGGATCAACAGAAACTACTCCCACAGAATGGTCCAGATCCCTCCACTACTTCGAAAAATAACAGTGCTTTTGGCTTCACTATTTGTAGAATGCACTGCAAATCCACATTTCCTTTTAGAGTTAGCCTACAAGGTTAGACTGTGTGTGAAATCATCTGGGAACAAACTTTCTCAACACAAGTACTTTGAATTCTTCTCTTGACTAAAAATGGTTTGGTCAAATACATATTTCCAAGTAATTTTCTTTTAGGCTTGGCTCTGGGGCTGGGAAGTACAGAACAGGTTACTTCCAGAGGTTCTCAACAGACTAACGCTGCAAACAGCTTCTGTCCGAGCCTAGAGCAATTTCATGTACCTGTATGCAGGACATGATACTGTGAACTGCAAAGGCAGAAAGGAGAGGTGGGGGGATGAAGAGGAACATCTTATGCAAAAGCTGCAACACCCTGCTAAGATATTAATTACAAAAAATATTGGTATCCATTTACTAAGAAAAAGAGGTAGAAGTAGCTGGATGGATGTTCAAGAACGAAGTCAGTTATCTGCCTAGACAATCTGTCTTTAGATACTGGAAAGAAACATGAAAAGGACTACCTAGCAGTAACCTTTTGTTGAAGTCAGGCTTTTGTGTCTAAAGATAAGAGAGAGATGTAAGACCAAGCAGAGAGATTTTACAAACTTTGCTCTTTCCCTAAGCAGTGTTTGGCAGACTGTGATTCCTCTTCAAGGTGTGAATTTAAGTTAACATTCAGATCCACAATACTGCCTGAAACAAAATGTGTAGCATCCATATTACTGATTCCCCTTATTAATCATATCCAATAAGAAAATATTATCATTTGATAATAGTCTGGGCCATTAAAGAGTGTGAGAATGAATTTTCCATTGCCAGGGCATTGCTGAGCAAGGTTCTATTCTACAAGCGATGCTCCAGGAAACAACATTCCTCCTGAGAATTTTAAGAATGGGAGATTGTGACACCCAATCTAAGAAGGTCATAAGAAGAAATGAATGGGATTGCATTGCCCATATAAAAATAACTGAGAATTGCCAAAATTCATCATTATTGGCAGCCTTAGGGCAAATTGCTGCAAGTCAGGGTTGCTGGGATAGCGCAGGGAAGTTTGGACAATGTCTGCTCGCACTTTGCCGATTTCTCACTGTTGTTTATTCGTTTCTCACTTTCCAACATATTTAGGCCAACATTTTTCCTATTTGGATAGTGAAGTCCAGCTGGGTTAATCAAATCAGAAGCAAGAAGTATACCAAGTGATTTCATAGTGTTCGTCAGTTGTGTTTCCTACGTAGAGGATTTTCTCAGTACGCTCTCTGGAACATGGAAGGGCAGTGAAAATGTTGCTTACTCCCACCCCCCCATTTTTAGCATGCGGGATGAGTAATGTCCTTCTTTGTGAGAATATGTCTGCCAGCTCCTCACAAGCCTGACTAGGTAGATCAGAGCAAAGCAGCTCCAGGGTTCAAGACAACAACAAAATTGGTGGAGTTTGACAAGTTACTGCATGTCAGCTGAGCCACAGTAATTCTGTGGGTGTGCTTGGAGCACATGGCAGATTTAAGTTGTAAGTCAGTTTAAATATCCTTCAATACAAGCTAAGAGAATTGTAGCATCTGAGTTGAGATTTATCATTAAAATTTACAAGACAGTTACAATACAAAGACAATGGGATTTTTGCATCATGGTTACAGATATGTTAAGGAGGAGTCCTCAGTACAGGAGAGACAGGGACCTGTTGGAGCATGTCCAGAGAAGGGCTGCAAAAATGAGGCACGGGACGGAACATCTCTACTGTGTGGATGGGCTGAGAGAGCAGGGGCTGTTCAACTTGGAAAAGTGAAGGCTCTGGGTAGAGCTGAGAGTGGCCTTTCAGTATTTGAAGGGGGCCTATAAGAAAGAAGGGGAGAGACTCTTCAGTGGGGTCTGTTGTGACAGGACAAGAGCACATGGTTTCAAACGTGAAGAGGGGAGTTTTTGTTTGGATGCAAGGAAAAAATCTTTTACAGTGATGGTGGTGAAGCACTGGAACAGGTTGCCCAGAGAGGTGGTGAAAGCCCCATCCCTGGAGACGTTCAAGGTTGGGCTGGAAGGGTCTCTGAGCAATGAGATGTAGCTGTGGACGTCCCTGTTCACTTGAGGGGAATTGGACTAGATGAGTTTGAATGGGTCCCTTGAATTCTAAGGATTCTATGGTTCTATGTGAGATGGTTATGAAATATGCCTTCCAGCGCTCAAGACTAAACAGTTGATCAAGCTTTGACATCAGGATATTTCTACATTTATTTGCCCAGAGAACTGAGGAGCTCTCTTGTCAATCTAAACAGTTCTCTTCACTTGTGCTGGGTGCGGCTGGTTTCTCTGCTCACACCTGCATGTAACATTGTTTATTCAACCTTCAGGTTTGATTATCTGAGGATGGACAGCAGTTGATAAGTAGCTATGATAAAATATTTTGTAGCAAGGATGTTATCTAGTGCAAAACTTTTATGTTTCACAAAGGCTATTAACAGATAAAGAAAGGATGACATTATGAGCATCATACAAAAATAGAACGATATGAAGCCAACAAACTTAATTTTGCTCTGCTTTTGTTTACTTCTTTGTACTTTTTTTTTTTTTTTTTTTTTTTCTTGTCAGGGACATACATTTTTAAGTGAATCTTATTATATAAGAATTGAAAAATACTTTAGACCATCTGAGATAGTGAGATGTGCAGTTTTGTAAAATTTAAATTTAATTTTCTTGCTGTTAATGAACTTATTTTGTAGGTCGTGATTCTTTTGTGCTATTATTCATAAACAAACATAAAACACAAGCAATTTCCATTAAGAACAGCGTAGTTAAAGTTAAAGGCTCTCACAGAATGACTTCATGAGAATCGGATGAGGTCAAAACATAGTCAGCAGCTAGCTGATTCCCTCAGGCAGCATTAATGGAGAGGAAACTGAACTGCCCACATGCATGAGACAGCTTTTCACAGATTTTCCATTAAATGTTCTGTCAATTTGCTGAAGTTTTCTTTACTTGTTGAAAGCAGCCCAGCTAATGTTACAGCAAAGAAGAATTAGTTAGAGGTGAGAGAGTAATACTCTGAGAGTTTCCTTCGAATTTGGGAGTTTCTCCTTGATTTTTTTTCCACTTTCCCAGCCAACCACATGAGAAACTGATACCTGCTTTAGTTCTGCATACAGTGCTGCAATGCATTTCAGCACCAAGAGATTATTAGTAATATTTACTGTTATTAGTATTAGAGCTTTGTGATGTGCTGAGAAACTCTTCTGGTGTTCTTTCTGTTTTAAATATGTATTGTGAATGTTGCCAGAGGAATTAAACTTCTTTTGAGCATATTTGCTACTGGTGTGAATACAAAACATCAAAAAGAGTGAGAAAGGGTGGGAATGTCTAAAAATACAGACAGGGAAATCTTAGAATATGTGATGCAGTTATGTTTAAAGTAAATTTTAGTCACTTGGTGATGCTCTTGAGTTGTGTTTCAGCTTTAGTACAGATAATTGGCAGAAGGGAATGTATTACTTAATTGTTCTTCCAGTTTTACAGCTCTCAGCAGTGAGATGGGTCCCATCATACATCTCTCTTAGGTCTTTACTGCATAGATTCGGTGAACAAGGACAGACTCATTGGGAGCTCTTTTGTGCCAGAAATGATCAACCCAGCAGGTGGGATTCATCTCACTATTTCCAGCCATCTAAAAATATCCACTGAAAATTAGTTGTTCAGACTCTCTTCATCGTTGCTTGTGAGACAGGGGCCCTTCCAGAGAATACTTCATATTAACCCTCCTTGAGCCTACTAGTAGGTAGCCTTTGACCACAGAGGAAGCCTGAATGAGTGTTTTATATGTTTTATACTGAATTCCTTTTTTTTTTTTTTTTTTTTTTTTTTTTT
>NW_024884142.1:23450705-23530154 GCF_019232065.1 Centrocercus urophasianus
TTTTTTTTTTTTTTTTTTTTTTTGTGTGTGTGTGTGTGTGTGTGTTTGTGTGTGTGCCTTCCTAAGTTCTTTTTCATGTTTACAGCTAAGCCAGCTCCATGTTTTGCCTGTGCTGCGCAGCAAAATCAGGATCTACCTAAGATACTGGCAAAGAAAATGTCATGCTTTAGAAACTAGAATGAAGAGTATGATCAAATGCTCTGAATTTCTGCAGTATCTCAGCTGTAACAGAAATTGAAGGAGCTAAAACTTATCTTGAAATAATGGTAAAAATGCTTGTGTCAGATCTGCCCTCATGTTTCCAAGGCTTCTCTTCACACCAGGATCCTGTAGATGTAACCAGATGGCTAAGTTTTCTGAAATGATAACTGGTGGAGAACTGTTCCACACTTTTATGCTCTCCTGAAATACTTAAACATGATTATTATATTGATTAAATGATCCAGTTAATTCTGCCTAGTATTCAAGGCCAGAGAATTCAGTCACATTTTATTTCAGAATCTACACCTTCATGTAGCACTGTTTCTCTAAGATGAGTATGATGTTCAATATGTTGACTCTTTTGGTGAAATAAACATATTTGTAAAGAATAAATACTTACATGTCTGCTTTAGGTTATGTGCTTTAACAGTGTATAACAAAGGAAGCTACCTTTTTGATGCCTGAATGTATATTTTCAGTGAATGGTGTTTATAGAAAAATACCTGCAAGTTACACAGATAATGATTTTCTATCTATGAAAACTCTCTATGGGAGGCTGGTTATTTTTAAATCAGATTCACAATGGATGTTTTCTTATTGGTAATGTCTTGTTTTTCAAAATATTTGCTTGACAGTTGTGATTTAGACTTATTTCTTCAGCGTCACAGTTTGACTAACCAGAAGGCCTAGGATTGTTGAATCAGCACCACTATTCCTTTAATTCAGAGTATGTTCGTGTACTGTTTGTCTACTCATGATTTCTCAGAGTTCTTGTTCATCACCAATTGGAGTGGGAGACAGCAGACCTAATTTGGACTGAATTCCCCATTTATGTTGCTGTGTGATTCTCAACTAAATGCTATTGAAAAGTTTTATTATCTACCGGGAGCAGTGTAAACATTATCAAGGATGGTCATTTAATGTCAAACAATGTATTCACACACATCCTGAGGCTTTGCCAAATTTAGTTCACTGTATGGGGGATGTGAAGGAAAAAGAGGGCAGTAATGAAGTAGAAAAAAAAGTATTGCTTTTGAATCCACCAACTGCTTCTGAGGAATTTTGATCTTACAGGCAAAAAGGTGTCTGAGGGCAACCTGTGAACCAAATACGTTCTCCTGTTGCCGAAGAGGTTGATGGCACAGCCAAGCCTACATTAAACTGTCTCTGGGACTGACCTGAACTTGGCCTTTATTTTATTTTTTTTTGCAGTTGTATTGTGGCAAATTTACCACTGTGGTATTTTCTTTTCCCAGTGCCTGAAGGCCCCGCTTTATGTTATGTAGAACAGACTGTCCTGTCATTGCAGTAAAAGGGCCATGGCAAGTTTATCCCTTCATTCTAGGAACAAAAAGTGAAATTATGAATCCAGCTAGAAATGTTCCTAACCTTTCATTAAAAAAAAAATGTGCGTGGGTCAGACTCTTTGGTCTGTGTGCTCCATCTATGGAAACAAATAATTAATTGCTGAATCAGTGGATTCCTATCCAGCATATTTCTCAATTCCTATAAAAGAGTCTGATGCATTGGATAAGACTTTCATATCAGAAAGCTGGAGAAATACTTATTCCTATGCTGTCTCAATCTCTTCTATTTTCTTTCTATTTTTGAGAAGAAAACATTCTCAGCAGGTGTCTCCCTGATATCTGTAAAGTATTCTATTACTTTTTCTGAACGACCACAGAAAAATGTATAAGTTGTATGTTTATTTAATATTTTATGGAACATAAGAAAATGAAATATTAGTCATATGAAAAATATTTTTATGAAACAAAGAAAAACATACGTTTCTTATTTGACGTATGTAGGTTGCTTTGAAAATAATGCCTCCTATTTATTACCATTTATTTCCATTACCAAGAATGGAAATAGGTAAAAAGAGGACTACACTATTTGACAGAGCAAACTCTCAGCTAAAATGTACTATTTTTCAACACAGCTACTGTTATTAAGTATGCATTTTCCATAGTGATGAGGAAGAGCCTGCATAAAATGGTCATAACAATCTGCTCCAATGGAGGTGAGCCTCTGTTGCTTTCGCTGTCTCAAATGCACCACTCACTGCCTCACTGTGCTCACATCCACTGTTTGGTCTCCATAAACTTTCAGCAGGCGTCAATGAATGTCAATGGCTACATGATTTTTTGTATATGGAGGAATTCAGTGGCATACCTTTGCTGACTTCCATGTCAGATGCCATTTTGTTAGACTGCCCTTCTCCTGCCATTTGTCGCGCAGCAACAGCATGTAAGGAATGCTGTTGGGAAGGTTCCACCTGTTCTGTCATACCACCAAGATCCTCTGACTTCATGGGCCAACATAATTAAATACAGCCTGTAAAATAGAGCCATCTTATGAAGAAACAGAAAACATTAAGTTCTGTACAACAGAAGAAATTCTAATACAGAATAGTTTTAAAATGTAGTTCTACAGTCTGTGTTGATCACTGAAGATGTTTTCCATACCTTCCTCCACTTTACAAGAAGAGGAGTTGTATATCTGGACTTGACTGGTAACGGAATATGAGTGCAGTTTTTCAACTAATATGTTTGCATTAGTTGTGTCTAGTAGAATGGGTGTCTTTAAAGTTTAAGTGGCTGTTTCTTTCAATTGTTACTCCTGTTACAGGATTCTCCATTTTTAATGTAGTGTTTGCTGCTAATGGCATAGTAGCATGATTTTAGTAACTTCAGAATATAAAATTATTTTCATATTTTCTGCTGTTTCTAAGCTAACTGATAAAACAAAGGCATCTTCTTAATTACATTCAGAACTACAATGTGGATTGATATGAAGCCTCATGCAACTCAACTGATACATCCCAAGCAAGATAGACCTTGTTGAAATATTGTTGAGACTTTCCTAAATTGGAATGGTTACAAAAGAATGCCATGGAAGGTTCTGAAATTCTCTACTGCACAAAACTCAGTGTAACGATTGAATTTAAGATGGGTATGATTCTGGCTTATTGTTATCTTCCACAGAAACATACAGCACACAGAAGTATTGAATATTTAATGAGCTGAAGAGTATGTAGGTGAATGTAGGCACTCTTACAACTGTCTTACAATCTTCAGTGACGTGAGAATCAGACTACCAGAATTATAATTCTGACTAATTTAGTGAATCTATGTCTATTCACCACATACAAAAGGGATAATCACTAAGACTATGGCTAAACTGTGAAGCATGGGGTGCTTTATAGCTCCCAGAAAGAGACAGGCATGACTCAGAGTTCAAAATTGTTTTAGGACAATATCTGCATGAATGTCTTTGTTACTTCACCTTGCTTTACATGGGAACTGGTGGCTTGCTATGAGGTATGAATGACTGGTGAACAGAACTGAGGGAGGCTAAATTATATTAGGACAGGAGCTTGAAGAACACAACTATCTACTCAAACCAATCAACAAAACTGCATTGTTTTTTGAGTTGCTATTTGTAGTTGCTAATAACAGATGTGTTAAATAATGAGAAATATAGTGCAGTACCTAAAATGTGTAATTCTGTGGCAAGCCAGGAGTTAAGGATGCTTTTGCCAAAAAGCACTTCTCCTGGAAAAGAAAACAGATATAGTTTGTAGTTACTTATGCTTCAGTTTCCATCTCTTTCTTTGATATACACTCATTTCTTAGAGCCATCTGGGCCCACTGGAAGCTGCTACACAGTGAGGATGGCTTGGGAAAGCAGCATGAGATACTGTCTGAGGTTCTTCAAAGGTTTAAAAGGATCAAGAGTAGGCAATAAGGAAGTAAATCATAGAATTATACTATATTCTGTGTTGGAAACAACCCACAAACATCACTGAGTCCAGCTCCTGGCTCAACACAGGACCACCCAAAATTCAGACCCTATGTCTGAGAGCACTATCCAAACTCTCCTTGAACTCTGGCAGTTTGAGGCCATGAGGCCATGCCCACTGCCCCAGGGAATCTGTTCTCCCTCATGCAGCTCCATGCCATTCCTTTGGGTCCTATCAGTGTCACCAGAGAGGAGAGCTCACTGACGTCTCTCCACTCCCATTGTGAGAAGCTGTAGGCCACCTGTCTTCCCTCAGCTTCCTCTTCTCTGGGTTGATCAAAGCCAAGGACCTCAGCCATCTTGTCCTCTGGACCCTTCACCTTTGTTGTCCCCATTTGGACATTCTCTGTCAGTTTTATGGCCTTCTTATATTGTGATGCCAAACCTGTACACAGTGCTTGAGGAGAGGCTCAAACAACCCCTTTCCTCATGCAGTGACAGTGCTGATGAGCCTGGTGCATGCCAGTGTATTTCTGGGCATGGCACACTGCTGACTCAGATTCAACTTGCCATCAGCAAGATCTTTTTCTTCAGGGCAGCTCTCCAGCCTCTCATCCTCCATTCTGTACACAGAGGCAGGGTTACTCAATCGCAGGTGCAGAATCTGGCACTTCCTTCTGTTAAACTGTATGCAGTTGGTGATTGCCCAGCCCTTCAGTGTCTCAAGATTCTCTGCAAGGTCTCTCCACCCTCCTGGCATTCAATAGTTCCTCCAAGTCTAGGCTTAGATGCAAACTTGAGTCTTGCATCTGAATCACTGATGAAAACATTGAAGAGAACAAGCACTCAAATGGAGTGCTGGGGAATCCTGCTACTGACCAGCTGCCAGCATGATGTAACCCCACTCACCCCTTAAACCTGACCTGGCAGCCAATTGTTCATCCATCACATTGTATTTTCTTTAGCTGTATGCTGGATATTTTTTCCAGAAGGATACTGATCAAAACTTTTGCTGAAATTCAAAAATATTACATTAACTGGCTTGAAAAACTAACTGTATCAAGGGAAGATATGAGATAGGATGCTTCTACCAGCTGAGAAATATCTAGTCTGAGATCTTTAGTCAACGTGGCTGTGTAACCCCATGTTGCATTGGGTCACATTGCCCTAGGGCCCCTGCACTGGAGCAGCACCCCAGCTGAAATGATGTGAACTTAAGAGATATAGCCACAAGGCTGACCCTGTCTTTTGCAGTTGCTGAGTGGATAACACTTGCATAAAAGAAGTGAAAAGAAAACTTGCATAATTTGTGGGTCATTTTAACCTTCAATTTCTTTTCTGTTAAAACTTCCTGACATCTCCTGTGCAGCTGAATGGGCCTAGGCAAGTACATACAAGTGTTCTTAGTGAGTTGCATAATATTTTCTAAAGTCAGTTCTTCACTTTGTAAAGATGAATCATACCATTCTACCCACACCAACTTTGATTCCAAGTTTCTTGTTCCTCCCCAAATCTTCACCACTCCAACACCATTAGGAGTTTCAGTGGCATGGAGATCATAAGCCCCCAGTTTCCAATTGGGCAGTTAATCATCAATTACTTGTCTCTAAACATATTTACATCAGAAAATTAAGAATGCCTATGAATGATCCTAGGATCATGACCCTATCATTTGTGCTGTTTATTAAAACAGTTGTAGTTGTGGTTTTGTCCCAAGACATCTAACACTTTAGAAATCTGAGCATGGACAAGGTTGCCATGGACCTGGAATTGCTTAGGAGAAAAAATAAGCACCATAGATGTGGCCATAAAGGAGAAGTAAATTAAGTAAATTATGTAAATTAAATAAATTAGATAAAGGAAGTAAAGTTGTGAAGGGGAAATAAATTAATGTGGACATGGTTTGTGCAACAGAATGGGTCTACGCATAGATTAGTATTGCCTAGGTGCAGATTTTGCACAGTAGCTGGAGTGCTTATTTACAGTTTGTGCATTATATATTTACTACTAAGTATATATGAAAATGTGATGTAGAACATTCCCAGGAAGTGTATGAATGTTAAAATACAGAACATTTCTTCTATCTATAAGGATCAAATTCCTTTTGTAGGAGGAAATTAGACAGATCTGTCAGAATGCTGTTGATGGTGACTCATCTTCTTGCTGTTTTTGAAATGTTTTCAAGTAACTTTTTAAAAAATTAATACTGAACTGAGGTTAGGCTGACTAACTTCTAACTGTGTGACTCCCATTTCCCCCATCTGTTAAAGGCAGGCCATTGATTTGCCCTTTACCAGCCTACTGGAGCCCTACCTATACTCCAGGTAAACTGCAAGCTGATGGCTTTGAAATAGCACCAGTCCAAATTTCTCACTGATCTCTCACCATTCATTTCCTTGTCCTAGACTGGATTCTTGTACTGTTCTCACTAGTGGTAACAATATCACCCATTTCAACTTCTCAGCGTTGTTGTAAGCTTTCCTTTTCTGTAAAGAAGGGAACCATTTATTAAAAGGCCTTCAGATAATACCTTGAAATGGTACAGATTTTTTTAAAATGAATGTGAGATTTCTGCTGAGCTGTAGGAAAAGCAAGACTTCCAAAGATCTCATATGTGACCTCAGAATAAAACTCAGCATTTTGATTGTTGCAAAATACATCTGGTGTGAGACACATGAGAAAAAGAGGGAATGAGTTGTGTCAAAAGCTTAAAGCTTATTTTATTTGCCACAGTGATTCTTTTGTCTTTAGGAGTAGATACACTGTTTAACTTAGATAGATAGGAAAGAATGGCTTACACATGCACGCGTGGCAAAGTGCACAGAAGACCACTTTATCATTTGTGAAAACTTGTGCTGAGACAGGGTTATCCAGATTTTCTTTTTTTGGAGAGTGATATGAGTGACCAACTTGGTAATGGAATTGGCAGAGAAAATGTTGGCTAAGTGCTTGGACTAACAGCTTTGATGTAATAAAGCTGGGCTTTCAAGGCCTTTAGTGCAGGTTTTGGACAAGCAGGAGATCCAGTGATTACTGTTCCATTATATCAGTTCCAGTGGGAATTGCTTGCTGATTCCCACAAAGTTACATAAGTGAGTTAACTTCCAAGAACTTATAATTCAGCTAACACCTTTTTCCCCCCTGAATTAGATTCTGTAATTAGTCTTGCACAGGCTTAGAAATCTCATGTTTTTCATGTTTATTTCTGGCAGTAATGTGTGTGTTCGTTTGAGTCTTAATGAAGTGGAAAAGCCACTTTAATCTCTTCTATATCAATTTCCTTATGATTGAAACACTTGGTTTTTACAGATTCTAGTTAAGAGCATTCTTAATATGCTTACTGGTGGAATTGTTACAGAATTTTATCTATCAGAAGCATAGTTTTCCCACAGGGACATATTAATCATCTGTTCTCATGAATAGAACATTTTTAATTATAGTCTGACATTTCCTAAGTGTTATTACTCAATATTCTGAAATAGCGTATTTTTGGTAGAATTAAAACATGCTCATTACAAACTAACTATCACATTTTCTAACAAAAATTAGTGGTTTCTCCTGAATATTGAATATCTAAAATCATTTTTATGGTACTGATGCTTTCATTCTACTGGGATTGTGTTCAGTAATTTACTGACTTCCATTATTTACATGTGGCAAGAAAAGGTAAATGATTTTATCATAAGATTGGTGATGGTATGGAAGAGACAGATCAGTCTCTCAGGGTAGGAGGTCTGAGACTGTCTGAGATTCATACACTTTCAATATGTGAATATGAGTGCCTTTATGCATACTGGGAGTTTCTGTTATAAAATCAATGGAGTTTGGTGACTAGATACTAAGACTTGAATTTGACTGCCTAAATATAGGATATCTACCATTGTTTAAGGTGCTTTATAGTTGGTATAAGAGACATCCACACAGCATACCCACAGGACAACTTGTCTATGGAAGACCTGGGTCCTTGTGGCGTGGCAGATTAAAGTGAAGCAAGATGCTTTCCCTGACAATATACAAAAGGCAGTAAGTTCTTTAATTTATTTAAATTAATAATGCCCTTGACATTTATTCTGGGGTATCATGAGGACTTCTATAAGCTCCAGTGACTATGTTGACCAGCTGTTGTCTGTGGAAAGCTTATACAGCTGGCTCACATATGAATGCTTATATGCAGACATATGAACTTAGGTATTTGAATCTGAAGCCAAGTTCCATTGTGGTACAGGAACTGAGAGTGTGAGAAAAACTTCAAATATTATGCATTTAAATCCCTGTAGATGTAACAAAGAAAAACAGTTCCCTATTTAGAAAAAAAACAAAACAATTTCAGTGAAGTTCATAGAATACTCTTACGTAACTAGTCCTTTAATAATTTGGTATCTTCTTTACCATTCTATACCATTCTTATTTTCTCCAGTTGCTTGTATATCAGAGCCACTTTTTTACTTTTGCAAACTCATGGTTTGCTGCGGATAACATTTGAACTCTCATTTATCAGTCAGACCTATGGTTAATAGGAATGGATGAGAGAGGTTTATTTCTTTTTTCTCCTTGCATGGAAAGACATATTCTTTATCCTTCAGTGACTGAAACAGCTTTTTCAAACGTGTCTAAAAATTTCTTTCTGAGTTCTACATTCTCAACTTTGTCTGTTGACAAAGCTCCAGAGAAGACAAGTAAGAACAGAATTATGGAATAATTTTTATTATGGAATTATTACATTAAATTATTATGGAATAATTGTATGGTAGGGAAGGCTAAGAGTTTTCCAGTACGGTTGCGTAAAAGCTTTGGAAGGCACATAAATGCTTTCAGATGCATTAGGAAACCCACCTAGATTTTTTCAAGATTGTCAACTAAATTGTCTGGAAGTAATGCTGTTACATTCCTCAACACATGAAAGATAGGCCTCTACAGTTGAGGCCTAGTTCTCAAATCTGCCTGCCAGTCTTTATGAGTGAGCCAAAAGAAGTATATTTTAACTATACTGTGGATGAACATTTGTTCTTATGCAGGAGACTTTGCTGTTAGAAAGACTGCAGGACCACTATTCAGTCTCCAGTGCCATCTCCCTTGTTACTCATGGAAATGGAAAGTATTTGTGCTGGAGCTCAGGGGATGTGATCATGAAACTGCAATGAATGGATTGCTGACTGCTCTTCTGTTTGAGCAGAGTCTGACTGGAATGAATTAAAAACTTAAAAATATGAAAGCTAAGGCAATCCCTTTGTTAGTAGTCAGACAATACTGAATAAAGCATCTGAAGAAAGTTCATGGTAGGAGCTGTGTGACCTGCAGTCACATTAGACATTTCTATATTGTTGGTTCAATGCTGTTACCTATCTGTAAACTCAACAGATCACAAATCTCGTCTAGTTTGGCATTAGTCACAGACTGATAATCCTGTTTTAGGTTTGCAGCTGATGTCATGACACATAACTGGACTGAACACAGCAAAAAAATTTCAGTAATGCCGGGCTTGTTTTTTTTGATATATGCTTTGTTTAAATACTGTTCAAGATTTGTCTCATTTTAGTAAAATGGAAGTTGGGAACACTTTCAAAGAAGTGGAGCTTGATAGCATTAGCAACAAGAAAACATAGTGTTACCACGAGAAGAAACTGTCAGGCATTCCGTTTTTCACTGTGAAGTGGGTGTCACATATAAAACAGCACAGCACATAAGTCAAGGTTTGGCCACTGTCTTGTGTACGTTATGGTACTTGTGCTTGGTTTCAACACCAGCTTTTACTCCTTTATCTTTGGAGGAGGACTGTTACGTTCTATCACTTAACAAGTAAATTGGTAAAATTGTGTTTTGGGTCTGCTTTAGGAGTAAACTGGGGCCAGCTAAAGCCTAGGTTAAGTGGAGATTAGGTTTCCAGTGGTTCTAGGCACCTTCAGATGGCACCAATGGCAGTACTTTTGGGTTCTTCTGAGAGACAGGACAAAGTGTGCAGGAGGTGTCTGTCCATCTGCTGCCCCAGAAGTGATGAAATTCCACTGTAATTTGTAATGAATTCCTGAGGGGATAGTTGCATAAAAACCCTGTTTAATTGTAAGTTGTTAAATTTCTCATTCACCTTGTGCAGGAGCACATTAGGATTTGGAGAATATGCATATAATTTTCCTAAGCAGGTAAGCCATTAGAATACTGAATTCTGAAATTCTTGATAAAAAAATACAAAAATGCAGAGTAATAGCATAGAGACAACAATTAAGGAAGAAAACATTTCAGAGACTTACTGATTTCTACTTCCCAGCTTTATATGACATACTATTCTTTCTTTTGTTTTGAGCACACTTGTTTCCTGTTTCTACTTAATTCCTGCAAATTTGCTGTGTAAGTGGTATGTCTTTCTATGTCATGGTAGTGAGAGAGATTTTTTTTAGACATTCCTCTTATCTTTGTTACAACGATCTGTCACTTTCAAGTTATCTGTTGTTCCAGTTATATATATACAAAACCTTGTTCAGTGTAACCATCTTGACTCATAGCATCATGTCATATTAGTGACATTTGGATTGGATCACCATAGTTTCTTTCTGAAAAAATCCTTCTCTCTCATTGGCAGATAAAATCCAATCTAATATTCATTAGCATTTTGCTATTGTAATATACCTGATAAACTGACAGACTTTCTATCCAGACTGTGGTCAGACATAAAAATAACTCCTTTCATTATCAGAAGCTAGAAAATATTGGTTTTGAGAGGGCATTTACAGAAGAATCAGCAGTTAATAATTATCCATTCAGACTGAAACTGCAGTTTCAGAAGGAAGCTGGTGTTCTGTCTCCCATGAACACAAAATCCAAATTTAAAGTTCACACTCTGTAGAAGATCAGCTTAGTGTCTGGTGTAAGTTTTGTTTTTTTTTTTTCCTTCCTAACAGTTTCTTAGAACTGTTTTTCTTTTTTTTTTTTCTTTTTTTTTTTGGTGTGTGTATGTGTATGTGTGTTAAAAGGTAGTTAAATTTGCTGTTGAGGATTTAAACTCTTCTTTGAGGATTTAATGGCAATTCCAGTTCAATTAAAATGCACCAAGCTTCATTTCTGTATTTTAAAGCTGTTTGCACCAAATTGCTGTGTATACGTGTGTGAGTTCAGAATGTGTACATGTGATAATCTGGGGAGAACAAATATGCCTGGGTTAGCTTGGACACTATTTCCATTCCAAAGTTATAATCAAATGTACTAAAGTTTAATGAAAAAATCCCACACATTACACTGCAAAGCACAGCGGTTCTAGGACTGTGTAACAAACCACATGCAAAAGTGATGTTTACAATCTTGCAGTTCTTCTTTTGGGTTTGCTTGGATTCATACAATAGGTGCTACCAAAGTACAACCCTTTCCCCTCTCCTTCCCATCCCTCTCCTCCTTTGCTTCCTTACCCTTCCCCTTTCCATTCTTGTTCCCTTTCTCCTCTCCTTTCTCCTTTCCCTTTCCCTTTCCCTTTCCCTCCCCTCCCCTCCCCTCAACTGAGCAGAACAAAAACCTTTTAATTGCTGCTTGCCTCTGCATTAGCCATGGTGTTTCATTATGCTCTATAGACATATTGTCTGTCCTGTAGTTTAGTTCTGTTTCAGTGCAATGTTTAGGTTAAATATCCAGGGATTTCTCTGTCAAGACGAAGCAGGAATTTTCCTCTGCTCTTTCTGTGCAGCATGCTGTCTGGCAAAAGTCATGGATTCATTACTCATGATAGCTAAAAGCAATTCCCCACGCAATTTATTTATAGATGATAACTGATAGAGACTGGACTGTGTAATGGAGTAGACTATTTGGTTTCTTGTAAATAATTTCGTATTTCTTCAGAGAAGGCATTAAAGAAGTACTAGTTGTAGTCCTGCAAATTGGCACCATTTCAACAGCTTTAGTCTATTCATAAAACTGACAGCTTCCAGAAGCATCTTTTATTTTTCATCATTTTCAACAGACTGCTTCAAATATAAAGGAAGACTAGGAGTGGTTTTGTTATGAATCACTGAGCAGGTGTCAAGTAAACATACACTAGAGCTCTCTTCCACCAAAAAATCCTAAAGTCTTGCTTGGGACCCTGTAATTCTGGATCCTCAGTGACGTGGCAGTTGTCAGTGTGATCCGTCTCACTTGTAACAGGTGAGAAAGTAGGTCACAAAATGAAATACCTCCCCACCCAATTCACTCGTCTGACAAACCGAATTAAGCTCTTTTAGAGGTTATGTGATGTCTGTATTAAGGAGATTCACAGAAGTTCTCCTTCGAAGAAAAAAGAGACTTTCCAGCTCCAGAGTGTGTTGAAATGGGAAGTCTTGTGGTGTCATTGGGAGCATGCCTCCAGCTAGGCTTTTGTAAGAGGGTAACTAAGAGCTGTGTTGGAAAGAAGAGAGACCATCACTTGGTTGGCAAAAGACAGTGCTCTGACAGCCTGGTGACAGGGACCCCTGCCCAAGGAGAGCTGCCACCAAATAAACGTTTGGCTACTTAGGGATCCAGATTGTGATGATGAACATTCTCCTACAAATGAGAATTGGAAGGGGATCACTTGTGATCACTTGCAACATCCTTGTTCCACTGTAGCCCTGCTAAAGCCTAGCCTATGAATTCCTTTTTGGGGAATTCATAGACCTGTGGTACCTCAAAATGTATTTTATGTCAGCCCTGTCTCTGCTGGTGAAGAAACTATTACTCATGGGATAAAATATCTGTTGACGTGATCACATGCACTATAATTTAAATTTCAGTTTAGGAACATTATCCTGTAATGCACGTAACCATCATGCTGATTACTCTGCAGTCACACTGTGTAGTTATTAGTTGTTTCTCTGTAGATTTTGTTTTGGAATGGTAATCTACACACACCCACCCACCCACCTGATTTTCTAATTGTCACTTTTGTCAGGTGCCTAAAAATCATGAGTCTGTTAAACAGAAAAGCAATAATACATGACATTTCCCAGCAGATCAGATTTATTTTTTACTTGACAAACTGACCAGAGGCTAAACTGAGCAACAAAAGTAGATATAAAAGATTGTCCGTGATTGAAGGACTACATTTCACTCTGTTATACAGAGTGTAAATCCAGAGTAGCTCCAAACCCAGGAACTTCATTTTGAGCATGTATAAACGTAGAGGCTAGACACACTGTTTTTGTCTTGTGAATGAAAATATTATATTAATTAAACAAATGTTCAACCTCCTCATAAGTAAGATTTCTACCATGTGGACAGGATAATAATTAGAACAAGACACACATGATTTTTCTTTCATGGTTAATGATGGGGAAGAAGGGAAAAGCACATGTGCACTTGGTCAACAGAGAATAGCAGCTTTTATAAAGCTCTCTATTATCTTAATTTTTGTAGCTGTGCACATACCCATCCTACCTACTGTAAACTAGTGAGACAAAAACTGATTGATTTTCACACCCTGTGGCAATTAAAAAAACCCAACAAAAACAGTTTCTACTATTTGCTCTATTTGAACACTGCAACTGTCATATATCAGTTATTAAAATTAGCATCAAAACAAATTTCCCCTGTAGATCTTCAAAAAAAGATGTTTTACTGCATCACAAGCAGAAGTTGAAACCTTGGAGAAATCACTATTATAACTGCTTGAAAAAATGTGGTTATTGCTATTACTGAACAACCAAGGAAATAAATTTCTCTGCTATGTTTTGACTGCAGAAAAAATGTCTCAGCTGTGCTCTGTTTATGCCATTTCTCTAGAATTGCTCTCCAGAGAACAGGTGGTTTGAGAGAAAGGAACTCATTATCTGGCACATGAAAAGATATCATATCAGAAGCAAGATCTCAATTAAGCTGTTCTTTGATTTTATATTTATCAGATTATTCTGAAAGACTTTTCAAGAGGTTATTTAATCCATCTGCTTGGCTAACATCAGGCTCATAGACTTCCATATCATCCTTGACTCAGGTGACTTATGCTTGTTTTCAGATATTCAGAGCTTTCCTGACTGTAGTTAGTTCAGTTCAACATTTTTAAACTTCTTGATTGAAGTGGTAATTTATATATACATTTTTTTGAAGTTTTCTACTGATGACTTCTTTTCATGTTCACAGTAGAGAACAGTTTGTTTCTTTCTTTTCTAAAGCAGACTAATGTATGTAAAGACTGTTATCATGTCTCCTTTCTAGTTTACATACATCCAGGCTCTTTAACTGTGTGTCTTCTGAATATTGTCCTAATTTTTTTGCATCTTGTAGGCTTTTGTAGATCTTCTCTGGAATCTCTCCATTTATTTGAATAAAATGCCCTAAATTGCATTGTACTGAAACTAGAAGAGAATTTGTTTAGGTATAGTCTGCTTCAGCTGGCAACAAAATGGGAAAAAATATATTTTCTTGTATTTTCAATCAATGTTTCTCAAAAATATGGCTTAACAGGATTTTCTTTCTCACTCTGTTTCATATTGCATCCTCTCTTCCAGACAATTAAAATCAGTTTATATCTTGGAGATTATGGTTGAGTAATCATAAAGAAAAAGTGTATGATGTCAATATGAAGATAAACAAGCTGAAGGCAATCTGGCAATATGATAAAGGACTGGTTTAATTGTGAGAAATGGCCGAACAGATAAACAGGGAAACCCAACTAAGAGTAAACACAGATGAAAACACTGCTAGTAGAGTTTTTTTGTATACTCTTTCGAGATAATTGTCCTTAGATATGGCTTAGATAATTTAGACAACGTTTTCCAGAAAACATAATAGAAAACATTGTACATTATTAGCTGAATAACTGACAACTGCAGAACTATAATTTCCCAGTCATTCCATATCACTGATAACTAAGAATCCAGATTTTTTATTGTCATTTATTTCTTAGGAAGCCATTAAACACCACAGAGCCTAGAGAAAAATATGCATAATATTGCATTTTACTTATTTTGCTATTGAATTGAGGACTGCCTATCCATTCCTTGGGCAAAAATCATGGATGATAAAGCTCTTCCAGAAATTCAGGTGAGCAAGAACATTCTACTATCTGTAGGAGCAGACTGACACGCCATCCTACTCCTCTACTCTCTTAACTCCTTTGTGTTTGCTGCCTGGGGATTAGCTCTCCTAAATCAGAATGCCTTTATTCCTCCTTTGTAAAGAGCATCTATGTCTCCCTCTGTCTTGTCGTACATTAGGGTGGATGCTCCTCTGCCAAGCATTCATTTGCTGAACATTTAGGGTCAGAGAATTTTTTTGCAGATTCTCTGGCTGCTGAGAGTGATTGCCTCCTGTCACATGTAACATACCATAGACAGTCTAGGTGCTTTCATAGAACATCTATTCACTCACAGCATAACACACACAAAACAAACAAACAAACAAAAAAAGCAACAACCCAACACTTTCCAATGTCCCACAGTATTGTCAATATTGGATAGCTGATAGTTAAAAATGAGACAAGCCATAAGTGACTCTCTAAATGGTTCTGCCAAGGGCTCCTCAGTCTTCTGGTTTCCATCAGTGGGAGCCTGGTTGCTTAGGTTGAAAGACAGTTATGGAAGATAGTGACCATTTGCCCTGCTTAAAGGACTTGGAAGAGCTGGAGCTCAGAGTATGATTGCAGTCATTATAAATATAGCCTGTGCTATAAAATTATACAGAATGTGATTTATTTTGTGAACCCTTCAATCAATATACTTGCTGTAATTCTTAAAAACATCAGCAGCCAGAAATCATAAGAAGAATTACTTCATTAAGGGGCTCTGTGGGGATAGGGATTACTGTAGCAGAAGATCTCTATTCTATTTTGATTTTGCCATTACATCAGATAAATGCTATTTCTGCTGTGGTGGTTGTTTACTCAGCAAATGAACTTCATTCTGATTTACTTTATTGTACTTCATAATTTATTTGCTTACTGCTGTTTACAGTGTGACTAAGCTGACCAAGGCTTTACTGCGTTTGCACTGAGAATGCAGTGAAGAAAGTTCAAGTAGTTGGTGTGTCTTCCATATACAGGGAACATTCTACTGTGGCAAGCCACTAGCAACTTGATACATACTTAAACACAGGGTGAAAAAATGGTACACAAAATTGATGAGCTTGTAAAACTGCAGTGTTCAAACATCTTATTTTCTCAAAATAAACCTGATAATCACAGCCTCCATCTGTTCTTTTAAAAGCTTTCTTTCATTTCCAGATGAGTTAATGTGTTCATTCTGATAGTCCACGATGACTACATCTCTTCCCAATACAGCTCTGAACCTCTTTGTGCTATTACATTTTTGTCCTGGCTAAGCTCAGGCCTTGATTGTGCAAGCCTTCTGGTTAGCTATATGCAGCCGGTGATGCTGGACTGAATTCTTCAAGCTCTTCTATTTTGCAGGTTCCTGTCCTAATGTAATTGACTTTTCCAGGCTCCTCTATTTTGTAAGAGTCAGTTCATATTAGTTAGGGAGGGATGTGTGCGCTCTTTAAGCCAGTTACAGCAATGAACAGAGACAAAACCACCCCAGTCATACAGAAAAGTACCCACCTTACTCCCAGGAAGTCATCCTTGTCATAAATGACCTGAATAAATACTTGAAGATGACATTTTCAAGGGTTAAGCAGAACTTCGTGGAGGTGTTGGCTTAAGCAAGGCCATGGATGCCTCTGCTAGGATGAATAATGTTTGTCACATAATTAGCTTTGAGTTTGGGAGTGTCGATGCTCATTTTACTTTCCACTCACTAAACTCTCATTTTTCTGTACTGATAAGCACAGAGAAACTTGGAGCTTAGGAGGGAACACAACTTGCAAGGCAAAAACATAATGAAATACAATGAAATTATTGGTAAGGCATTTTTGCGTGGAACCTTTTGAATTAATTTGGTAGCCATTTGGAAGAGCTGAATTAACATTTCAACCAGAGGACAGTGTCATGTACACATCTAGTGCTGATATGAATCAAAACAAGCAAAGAACTTAGAATGGATGGAACATATGTACTGTGGAGCTGCATGGGCCCCACTGGTCTGAGTAAAGTGGTTAATTGAATATTTCCTCATTGCCACCTCTGTGGCTAGCACTGATAGTTGCACAGTAATTCTGTTTTTAAAATTCCCTATGGTTTGTGCTTATTTAATATTGTATTTTCATCTGGTAACTTTTATTTGAAAAAAAGAAAAAAGAAGGAAAAAGAATGCACCTGTTGGTGTTGTACTTAGTCTGTTTATTTATGTATTTATTTTAAAGAATATCTGCTGGAGGAGCACCTGGCAGGCAAACCTGGCTTATTTTTAAAATAGAACACCTATTTTAAAGTCACTACTCATTTACACTATTGATTCTATACATTTTGCTTTCAAAGTCAAATAGTAGAACCTGCATTTTATCTTAACAGTTTTTGCTGTCTTATGGCACCACTTGGGGTTTTGATACATCAACAACATAAACCTGAAAAGGCTCTTGTGAGGGCTTCACAACACAAATGATTCAATCTTGTCTTACTTATTGACCGAATGGTACAAAGAAACACTTTGAGCAGTACTATTTTAACAGTGAGTGAAAAAACAGCAGACTATGAAAAGTACGTGAATAATTTTGGATGTTAGGATTGCTCGTAATCAATGTTTTCTGATTTTCCTGTTATCCTGTCCAGTATTTCATCTGTTTCTGATATGTTGTTTTAGCATGACCACAGTTGTAACTGCACTGTATAAACTGTACAGTAAGACTGATATCTCTGTGCAAAGTTTCTGCATGATGTAAGTGGCAGGTGTGAAAAAACTTTGATTTTGGAGAGAGCAGAATGAATAGAACAAGTCTGTGGAAATGTTACTGCTGAATCACTCCCCTAAACTTAAGAAATGTGCTAATAAATTGCTCAAAAAATGAAGTGCACACACAAGTATTGAAAATCATGGCAAAGGATTTACTAAATTCCACCTGTTGTTTTTGATAGTATGTTTTTAATTTGTCATGCGTGCAGAAAAATCCCACAGCAAATCTGGCCTGTAACCACATTAATGTGTATGTGTGTAGAGATACATATTCCTTGCCTACAAGGAATATTCTTCTGGAAGAAGATAGTTTCCTCCTGTGCTAGAACCAAAAGAACAGACTTTCCACAGTGAACAACTGTTAGTGCTGTATTTCAGTTTCCTTGCTATTTCCAGTATGGAGTGATATTGTAATACTTCAAAAACATTCTTGTATATTTTACATTATAGTTCATAAATCACCTTTGAATTGTAACTCAAACATTTCCTAAAAAGGATGCACAACTTTTGGATTAACATTATCCAAAGATGTTTTGGGTGTCTTTCAGCAGTAATAAACAGTTACAACAGAAACTGAATTTCAGATATAATTCCCAGTAACGGAAAGACGATCTCCATTACATTCATTTAAGACATTCTGCTGACATGATCCAGGTATTGTAAATAAACAGCTGGATGTGCTCAGTATTATAAATTCATTCCTCTGTGAGGTCCTTAGTTTTCTGCTAGCATGTGCTGTTTTGCATAGACCAAGTAACTGAAAAAAATATGAGATGTCTGCAAACAGAAGGACCTACTCCCTGTGAAGGCCACCAGGGAATCAAGTGCTACTGATTTGCATGGAAAGTCTGTAACTCCTTGAAAGAAATACATGACAGCAGTGAAATGCTGTCCATCTTTTAACTAAAAAGTGTACAAAGTTCAAGGATTGTGTCAAAATCGTCTGTTCTGGTCATCTCCAGCTAACTGTGCAATACCTCATTTAATATGGAAAAACTTGTTAAAACACTAAAAAGGGGATTCATGTGCTTTTATTTTCAGCAATAGCAACCTGCAGAAAGGAATTAGAAATTGTGACCCCCTCCTTTGTGACTGGCACTTTGATAGAGGTGGAAGCTGGTCTGATGTTGTTGGTTATGCTGGTGTTTGTGATGGCATAGCAGCTTTCCTCTCTAAGACTAATCCTCTGTGAGCTTTTATAGACAAGCAGACGCTAGCTCTGCTTCAGTCTCTGGATAAGTGATCTGAAAATTCTGTCTGGTTGGCTCACAGCACAGGCAGGTCCAGCACAAGGTGCTTACAAATGGTAGTGTAGATTAACAATTTGTTTCACTGTCCTTAAAAACCTCACACATATGACTTTTGAGCATAAGGATTTGGGAAGTTAAATCTCATTCTTTTCACTCCATGTGGGTTAGCATGTGATAGGAAGCTGAATTCTTGAGTGATGACACTCTCAAGACAGCCATTCCCAATGTAAACCTTTGAGCGTGTACTGAAGGCCCAGTTGAAGCACTTCATGCATTGGCAAGGAGAGTTCAGGCATGTTTGACATGTTGGCTGCACAAATTCTTACTCAGGCAGTTTGTCTACACTAGACATGAGGCAGAGTTCCCACGCTTCAGTCTGCCAGAAGGTGCCTTGTGGATGACATTGTAATGATTAGTAGGTATAATCATAGAATCATAGAATCATGGAATCATATGACGGTATGGGCTGAGAAGGACTGCAAAGATCATCTATTTTCAACCCCACTGCTATGTGCAGGGTTGCCAACCACCAGACCAGGCTGCTCAGAGCCACATCCAGCCTGGCCTTGAATGGGGCCTCCAACGATGCGGCATCCACAGCCTCCTTGGGCAACCTGTTCCAGTGCATCATCACACTCTGAGTTTCCTCCTAATATCTAACCTAAACCTCTCCTGTCTTAGATTAAAACCAGTCCCCCTTATTCTATCACTATCTGCCGTTGTAAACGGCCGTACCCCCTCCTGTTTATATGCTCTCTTCAAGTACTGGAAGGCTGCAATGAAGTCTCCCTGGAACCTTCTCTTTTCCAAGGTAAACAAGCCCAGTTTCCTCAACCTTTCTTGGAAAGACTTAAATGCCCTTGTAGATAAACAAAAGGCCTAGTTACCTCCTTTTTCTAAATGTAAGAATGTAGAAACATGGTGATTTTTGAATCTAATTTTGACATTTTCTATCCATTTCTAAGAAAAACAAAAGCTCCAAAGCACATTTGTGAAACACAGCTGAAGTCTCCCGCAGGCTGCTGTGAGGAGCTGTGTGTTATGGTCATCCTTGCGATCTCCCACCACCATCCAGAGTGCAGAATGCATGCAGAGTACACAGTGCAAACCTGTTCTGTGAGTTAGTTTCCTTCAACGCATTTGAAATAGCAGACACAGCTGGTGATCGTTCTCTTTTCCAAACAAGCATCACATCCAGATCTGGCTCTTCCTATCGTTTAAAATTCCATTTTCTTCAAAAATTCATCCAAAGTAATATATTTGAGAAAAGATCTTAAAAGCACTGTGACTAAAAGAGCTCTAGGGAAACAAGATGAACTGATTAAACATTTTTCTGTAGTTTGATAATCCAACAACTTATCTCATTTTTTGGTGCATTCAAAGTATTCACTACTCTATAAATATCTTGTCAGCTGAAGAAGTAGGGGGACAGACTATATATTATTTGGTTGGCCTGATTTAAAGAATGTGTTGTATTCTTAGTGCTATGAGGTATATTTGTGTGTGTAGCTTTTGAGAGAAGGCTTAATGACTGCTTCTATTTATTTATCTCAAGATTTCTCAGACACCAACAATTACAAATAGCAGCCTCAAGCAGCAGTTGCAGATATTGACTGTGGCTGTTCACAAATGCAGTTGGTAAATTACTGTATAAATTTTTTTGGTATTCGAAAGTCCATTTGAGTGATCAACTCGTATGGAGATAAATGAGAAATGTTTTCAAGTACCCAAATAGAGCAGCACTGTTATTTTTCTTCCCTGTGGTGCCATTGCCTTTCCATGGGAACCAACAGCAACAGCAAACATGGAGCAGCATGGTGGTGGAGGATTTATGCTCAAGCATGAGGACAGGGTTATGGATACCATGTTGTAGGCATGTATTTTACTAATTGCAAATGTGAGACAAATTAAATCTCATCTATGTTGTCAATGTTCATTTTGCACTGCTTGTCCTCCAAATTCTGCAACTGTGATGCCTCTGACACTATGTTAAAAATATTCATCCTTTTTATCGACATGGACTAGGAGCTCACAGAAATAAGTGATTATGGCTGGCAGGTCAAACCTAAATCAACATTCATTGTTTTTTTCAGTGAGACAGGTACGAATCTGTGAAGAGACTTCAAGGATGATCTCTGCAAGAACGATAACTGTGAAGTCCATACAACTTTGAAAAAAAATCATTGCTTAAAAGCATTGCTAAAATTTACATCCTTAATGCTCCATTATCTCTGAGAAAACTGTGAAATGAAGTTCTCTGAATTCTGACATTAAGACTTTTGTAGCAGAGATTTTGAAGATGTAAGTAGGGATAATATAGACAACACAACCTCACTGTAAGATCATATAGGAGGATATCTTCATCAAGAAAAGTGAGCTGCTCAAGTGAGCTACAGTCTTCACTGGACAAAACATGGAAGACGTTGATTTTCAGTGGATTTGAACTCCAAACATTTCTGAGATTGCTTCTCTGACAGATTATTCTCCTATCAAAGACTGCTCAGTGACAAGTTGCAGCTCTCAGCCACTGTCACCTATTCAACTGCCGTGATTTTCAGAATACAAGGCCTGTGATGGTACACCTGGTTTATATTTGGATACTTCAACACCTTCTGTAGAATTGTACATGTGTGCGTGGTGTGTGGATTTTGTCAGTAGCTGGGCTTAGTTACTTAGTTACATATAGCTGGGCTATATGCTGTCATGGAATGAATCTGGGAGGAGATGGGGCTGGGCGTTATTCATCTATCACTGATGTTCTGCACTCCTTCCCATGTCCATGGAGCTTTTTATCAAAGAAGCTGACACATGTAGTGCAGAATTAAAAATTATCAGCATCAGAATACTAAGGAGCAGTGGTCTGAACACACATTTGAAGAAATTGATAGAAATCCAAGGACAATATCTGCTGTAATATATTTATATTCAATCTTCAGCAAATGTTAAATGCTAACTGGTAGCAGATAAGTCATGAGGTAGCGTTCCTCTTCAAGATGAAATAAAAGTGCCTAACAAGATGTACTTGTTTTCATCTTAGCAAGCCCAATGTTTTCTTTAGTTTTCAGCTGAGAAATTATGTGAGTTCTGAATGTCCATTTGTCTCTCATCTTGCATCACAACACTTTGGTTTATAAGGCGCTTCAGATTTCAGACATTCGGAGTTGGAAATTCTCATAAGACAAAATAAATTGTAAACCTTTACATAGGAATCCTACAAAAAATTGAAGTGCAGCAAAATTACACCTGCAGATTTTATTTCCCTATTTCCTATTCTGAATGCTACAGATGTGATAAGAAATAGTACTCGTAATAATAACAGTGGTAATAACCTAGTGTGCAGTATATGATGAAATAGCCATAGTCAGGCAGAATGGTGGCTGCCCAAATGCTTTTCCAGTAGGGATGAAACCTTGGATAATGCTTGGCCATGCTTTTCACTGCTTCCCACATAGAGATTTGCTGTTTCTCATGGAGATAAAGAGTTATTTAGAGACATGAAAATAAAAGGAATTAAATTAAACTTCACAGAATTTATCACTTACCTCCAAAAGACAAGACATGAAAGTTTAATGCATGCAACTAATGTTTGCTAATTCTGAAAAAGATGGCTTTCCAGGACCTCCATGCTTTTGGGCTCAGGAATACATTCATGGCCAATAGAAGGTCGCAGCTGACACCGAGCAGCTGGACCTGTTTTGAAAACTTTTGGTCTGGGAGTAGTAAGATAAACAGCAGCTCGGCAGAGTCCTGTGAAAAAATAAATAGAGCATATTATCCCCAACTTTTAAACAATTAGGAAAAGTGCCATCACATTTAGTATGGGCTTTATAGTTCTTAAAAAAGTATCCAAAAGGGCCCTGATTTGTGTGAACTTGCTTTTGTCCTGGAGGAGAATAATAATACAGGATAATGCTGCAGCAGACAGTTTAAGTACCCCCATAAACTTTGTGAAAATATGAGATTGCTTTTCAACCAAAGTTATTTTCAAGAAATTTATTATGAGTTCCATCTAATTATGCTTAGAAATTTATTAAAACTGTATTTCGAGGTTTATTTTGCACTTTTTGTTTTGTTTAAATCTTCATACAAAAATGGCATCCACATAGTGCTGGTTTCAGAGCGGAATGTGAAACCAGCCCTGAACTGGGCTCATGTTAGTGTGGATTTGGATCCTCTTCTGTTTTTTAAAAACAAATGATGATAACATCTACTGGTTTTCATTGTAAAACACAAGATTAAACATAGTAATAGTTTCCCAAAGTGCTTTAAGCAAGAAGTATATAAAGTTGTGCGAATAAGAAAAATGAATAATGAGTCTGAAGAAAATTGTGAATGTGCATGGATTCCACTATCAGACTGCATTAGGTAGAACTCATTTGGCAAATTTACTAGTTTTTTGGGAGTTTTTATTTTTTTTTGTTTTATTTTCTTGCCCTGAGGAACCAGAAATGCACATGCTGTTTATCAGCCATTGACTGGGGAAATAATTTGCAATATTTAATAAAAGAAAACATCATATGTACTTTATATAAAGTATGAATTTATCCAACGCTTTGTTGAATGTGGAAAGGCATACCTGAAGAGATGTGGGGAGCATTGTTGATTTCTTCTACACACATCATTAAATGTGTATCTTCTAACTTCCTCCGCAAATACTTCCAAATGCCATCATTCTGAACTTTTTTACCCCAGATTTTACTGCTAAGCATGATATCATATGGTATGCAATAGCCCTTTGCCAGTCTGTGTCAGCTGTCCTGGCTGTGTTCCCATCCAGCTCCTTGTGCAACCCTGTCTCCTTGCAGGCACGACAGCATGAGTAGAATGGCTCTGTGTAAGCACTCCTCTTCAACAACCAAATATCAATGCATCATCAGTGCTATTTTCATTAACAATCCAAAAAACAGCAATATATAAGCCTCTATCGCCTCTATTCCATCCGAGACCATGACATAGTCTAAGCTAGCGTAGCTGCTGAAAGGAAGAAAACCATCCTCTGACAGCTCTAGAGCATATTTGAGAGGGTGTGGGGTGTCCAATGTTTAAAATCCCATTGCAGAACGGGTTGCTGTTAATGTAGACAGAACATCATCTTCAGACTAGGAATATTTTGTGTAAGTATTGTAATTTCCATCTCCTTGCAATTCAGCCTACTAGAAATTATTAGATTGATTCCAGGCATTTGGGAGTCAGAACTGATTTACAACTCTGCTGTACAATATATTGAGTGGAAAAGAGTTACTTAAGTTAATTCAAAGTTGTAGTCATTTTTCATTTGTCCTTGTAAGTTTTGGTTTGTTTTACTTTCAATATGTTTAACGATATATATTTGCTCAGTGTATTGCAAATATGATTGATGAGATATTTCTGATACGAAATAGCTTCTGGAAAAGTAATCTTGTTATTTTCCATAATATTTTTTATTGTACTGTTCTCCTGCAGTACTCTTGAAGTAGTTCTCAGAAGGGAAACCATCACTTAAGTTATTTGTCCAATCTGGCTATAAATCAGTGGAGAAAATATTCCTTCATTGGCAAGCACTTGGATGGGATGACCTAACCACTTTTTCCATCTCCAGAATGGAGGTGTCTAAGATTTATTGCAATCTTAATATAAATTCAAGACTATGGATGGCTTTTCTATGGCTTTTTGTCAAGACAATGACAAAAAAAGGCTAACATCAGTGAAAGATAACTTTATAGTGTCAGGATATTAAAATATGTCAGTCCAAGTTTTGGGTAAAGTGTAAGTAGATTTAGAAGCATCTGAATATGAGGTATTTTCTCATCTCTGTTCTTTTCTAGTATTATAAACTAATTCTATTACAGAGAAACAATAGTTTTCCAATCAATATAAAATATGACTTACGGAGAAAAACTGCAATTTCAGAATGATGTCAAAACAATGTAATTGCTAATCTTTCTGGACCATATTGCAGATAATCATGGCCTCTTTGTGACAAATGATTAGAGAAAGAGCCAGAAAAAGGACAGAACAGAATAAAAATATACAGGTGGACTTCTGTTGCCCTGTTCAAAGATGTAGTCTGACTGTTCTTAATTTAATAGCTCTCTCATCCCAAGATTTTTAAACCTCAGTAATAGCTACTTTTTCAAACTGAAAACTCCCAACTTAACTTTAACGACTAGACATCTACTTTTCACCTAAACCTCCCTGGAATTCAAAAATAAGGCAGGTACAAATTTAATATCCTGAATGACTTTTCTGATATTACTAGGCAAAGTAAACGGCATTCTTAGTTGAACAGCACAGCACTGTTAAAGGCATAAACAAAAGTGAGGGAAGCACATACATAGATACACACAACTCTGAAAAGACTTTCTGAAATGCAGGTGCTAGGGTAGCAGGAAATATTACTGATAGGTTATTAAAATGCTTAGCAAACAGCTAAGGAATAATAAAGGAATAAAGGAGTGAGGGGAACCTCTCAGATAGGGCAAGAAGAGTCAAAAGGATGTTCTGTAGGAGTGAGAAAGAAAATTGGGAACACAGGACCACAGACAAGTGTTATACCAGACAATGAAGAAAAAACAAAAAACAAACAAACAAAAAAAAGGAATGGAAGCTGGCCAGTCAAAACAGGGTTAGCAACCTAATCTGCATTCTGCAGATTCAGCTAAAGATGTAGAAAGGGAAACAGCACCAGAGGAACACAATTGCTATTTATGGATCCAGCTGTAGGTTCTCAAGGCGGTGGAAGAAGACACAGTCTGTGGGCACAAACAGATGTCTGCTGTGTCCTTGGCTCAACTTAGCCCCTACTGTAAATATAAGCTGCGCACTGTGTCTGAGTCAGTAATGATGTGACCTTTTTGGAATGCAGATCTTTTCATTGTCTGATAGATGAGACCACTGAAGTTATCCAGGCTGTCTACAGGATGCTCGATCAATTCCTGAGGTCATAACTTGTCACTCCTCTGACTTAATCACATTTCCTGTTGGCTCTGCCCTGCCACAGGGTAATATATTTAATTGCCATTTTGCCTTACTCTTCTGAAGAATGAGATCTCAAGAAGCACATTCTCATTTGGAAAGCCAAAGAAGACTGTACCCCCTCTGACAAATGAGGAAGAGGCCGTTAAGGCACTTGCTTCCACTGACTGTGAGTTTTGGACTGCAAGATGGAAGAACACAGGGAATAATACCGGGGAATATCAAATCTTTGGGATGAATTGGCACAGCTGTGTCAGACATGGTTGACAAAAAGGATTTGGAGTTAAGAGGAGATGGTTTGTAGGAATGACCTGGGAAGAAGGGTGGTATCACATATATTCTCTCAGAAAGACAGAATCATTGTCCCTGAGCAAACTGGGAGAATAGTGGAACTGGAATGTATGGTTTTCCAGATGGCTGGAGCGTCAGAGAGAAATGGGAACATGAAAAGCAAAAAAGGGCAAGGGAGAAGAATGTACTTGAAGGGGCTGTGTATGAAGACAAATAGGAAAGATGAAGGAAAAGTAGAATGGAAGCAGTAGGTTATTGAGTTGTGTGGGAAAGAGACGTATATGAGTGTGAGAGGAATGCATGGTGAAGTGTGATCCCTGTAAAGGCAATGATGATGAAAAATGTATCTCCCAAACTGTTGTATTTTCAGGTTAAAACACAATTATTTCTAGTAAATACCATACATTATTAACTTCCAGATAAATATACATAAGTAAAGGCCAAACTCATGTATCAGTGAAATTAATGGCAAAATTTTAGATCAAATCAGTCAAAAGAGGATACAAAGAGTATAAAACACTGCTAAAGGAGAAAAAATTCTCATTTGGACTTAATATAAATAGCAAAAAATAAGTAAATTAGCTATAGGGAAAATATTTTTCCTACATTCCCATGTACTTTCCACTATTATTCAAATGCCCACATCACTTAAAGACAGAATTGGCTATCCATTTGTGAATGCCTCATTAACTATTCATCACAGTCGTAGTGTTGACCAAATATTTTTCTTGGACTACAAGTGTGCAATAGTCTTTTTTTAAATGCAGTTGTTGCTTCCATTATGTTATTTCCTCCCTGTTGGCTGCTGTTCTAAGATTCAGTCTTTTTGATTGTGATAATTTGTTTCGGGTCACAGTGTCCATTGGCTTTGCTTCTTTGGAAGACCAAGTATTAGGAAGATAAACAGATATGGTCACTGGCATGAAAAATGGAAGAGACATACCTGCAGATGAAAATATCCCACAGATTCATAGCATAGGGAACTGCTTAATGTGGGTATTTTCTGAACGCACCTTCCTGGTGTTTCACAGTGAAAAAGTAAGAATGTGAGCTCCATAAACTGAAAGAAGTCCACTCTGCACTCATAGTTCACAAGTGATTGTTCCAATTGAAGCAATTTTTTTTTTTCTTTTTTTTTTTTTTTCTCGTATCTGATGCGTGTTACAGTTGTAGCAGGATCTCCACTTTTAAGGTAATGGTTGAAAAACTGGTCTGTGCTCATACATCAAAGATTGTATCCATCTTTTCATGCCTTGGTAGTCTTGTTATTGCCATGTTTCAGACCAATACAAATTATTTTCTTTTCTCTAATTTCCTGCTAAGACTTGGAGATATACATGTTTCTGTGAAGCTAGTGCAGAACCTGGGGAGTGTGGAAGTTGGTAGGCAGCAGAGCAGGAGGTACTCACTCTAGTTGCCAATCTTTTCTATGAGGTTCTCTGGAACTGGTTTACATTCAGGTGAAGAATTCAGCATCTCTATTTCTGCACTCGCATAATGATAGTGAATGAAGGACTCCAGAGTCTCCACAGGCTCAGACTTAAAGTTCTACATCTTTCTAAATTCAGTCCGAATCCTCAAAATGAAAGTGACAGTGCAAGTTATTTCACTGAGGGAAACATCTGTTTCCTTACTCTGCTGCACTGGGTATATAGCTGGCAGTGCTGCCAACTCTAACACTGTAATTAAATCATTAGTTTTTTTTTGCTGTACTTACTATGCCTCACAGGATAAGTGTGTTTTCTTACAGCATGTTTATAAGCAAAGACATCTTTTTTAGTGATGATACTGCCTAGTTAAGGACTGAGCTGATTTAAAAAAAAAAAAACATTTTTTTTTTTAACATTATGGAATATTCTTTCTCCTTCAAGAGTTCCTACTTCAGAAAAGGATTCAACACAATAAGGATAGCACAGATAAGGATAACATGGCTCTGAATTCCACCATCACATTCATCTGTAAGACAAAGTCTTTTGGAAGACGTTCTTTTAGGATTTTTAGCCTTTTTTTTCCCTCTCATCCAGCTTAACTCCCTGTGAGTTGAATCATATATAAAATCTGTCAAGTATGTTAAGAAGATGGTTTATGAAGTTGTATTATAACTTTCAACACTTGCAAATGACTAGTCATCAAAATGGATAGTACTGTATTTTTTCAAAAGCGTCTGTTAATACTCTTCTGAAAATGGGTACTAGAATAACAGGAAGGATAAAGTACTCATCTAATACCACAAAATGGTAAGTTTGTTTGAACTCTTGAGGAAGAGGAACTATGTGAGTTAAGTGAAAAGATGATGAGATCTTGTATTTTGAGTGTTGGACATTCCCTACACAATGCAGCAGTTTTTAACTAGAACTGGATGACACTTGTGAAACTAAGAGATGTCACAGACTGACTTGAAGTAAACATGTTTAAAAAGAGGTTAAGTGCAGTACATGAATTAGATTTACATCTGATACTGCAGAATGATAGAATGATAAAAGGCCTTAAAAGTTGGAGTCTTATATGAAATGGCTTGCATATTTATGTAGTGTATGCACAAGGATTAATAAAGGTTTACTGCAAAAGTCTTGTAACTCCAGAATTCCAGATGTTGTCTGTCTTTTTTACACCTTGTGGGCCTACTGGCTTCCAGAATTTCCGTGTAGAACAAATGATGTTTCTCTGACATGTAATTAATTTGAAACCCTGATGTAAATTTGCAAATATCCAACTTTATTGTGTATTCTGTTTATTTTATGGCCAGAGAACTGACATAAAGACCCATAGCCCCTTAGAACAGCAGTTCTTATGGTCAGCCCTGGCTAAATTTTGCAACAAAAGATTTGAAATAAAACACTTGGAATGTACCCTGGGGAACAGAAGTTCTAATTTTTGCAGATAAGTGAAAATATTTTGGGAGTATACTTGAGATTTATGAGTGGATTGTAGCCTTAACAGACTTTTTAATACAATTAGTACTGCAAAAATATTCATTTACATATAATTAGCCTTTACTTTGTGGTAAAGAGACACCTGAGGGTATGAACGGACAAACAAAGATTATGAGAATCAGACTTGCTTCCTATATTTCGAACGTTAAATATTTTAGGTTAGAAAGATGAGGGACAGAGGAAGGGCTAAACTGCTATACAGAGAGGAATATACAAGCCTCTCAGATGTGAAGGCTTTTTTGTTGCTGTTGGATGACAATAATGCTGATTCTGATCTGTTACACCCAAGTAGCTGCGTTTGGGTTCACAGGGGACATGAACAGAGTATGTGGATATCTTAGTTAAATGTTCAGTGCAGCTGACAGTTTGTTCAGATGAAATGAAACTGTCAGCTAAACCACTCACTTGGACGAGCAGGTAAAAGTAGTGCTGGAATTTTACAATTTCTGGGACAACAAACAAATCACATGAATCAATAAGATATCCCGAGCTTTGGCTGGTTGTAATACAAATGCAATTTCTGTTAGATAAATGGAGAAATTTATTTGAATAGACAGTTTTGTTACTGTAAAGAGGTTGAAGCAGTTGATCATGAAACTCTCTAAGACTCAAGCTGAAGAGTTAGAAAGCAGGCATTCTTTATTTTCAGTGCTGGATGTGTAGAGGATGCACTCCTTCTATAATGCATGTCTTGCACAAAAAGGTCTTCAGCTTGAAGTAAAGGAGTAATAACATCAATTACAGTGAAGAAAAGCATGTACATGAGGTGTACCCTAAAATGCCAGTTTCTTTGCAACAGTACTTTGTAAACTTCAAGACTGATGGGAAGCTTTCCTTCAGCCTTTTTTTAAAACTTAATAGCTCAATTTCTTTTAAGTTTTCCTCATAGCATTTATTTTCTTAAGTTTGCCAAATTTGTCTATGGTAAGAGATGAAAAACGAGCGCAATATTTCAGTTGAGGACTACATTACTTCTGAGTAGAACAGAAGGTTTATTTCCGAAGTCTAAACATTGACTCCTTCACAAGCATCCAACAATATTGTCTGCCCTTTTTGCAGCAGCATGACAACACTGGGTTATGTTTCGATTGTGCTGTCTTAGACTGCTCTAAGCTAATTGCCTCACACCTCATTGCTTCTTTCTACATGAATGCTGAAACTTGCACTTGTTTTTACTAAATCACAACTCAGTTTTGCAAACCAGTTCCCCAACATGTCAGGAGAATTTTGAGTTCTAATCCTGTCATTCAGCATTTTTAGTTGTTGATGTGTGCAGAAACCCTGTGAGGGTCAACAGGGCCCAGTGCATGGTTTTGCACTTGGGTCAGGGCAATCCCAGATATATGTACAGACTGGACAATAACACCTTGAGAACAGCTCTGCTGAGAAGAACTTGGTGATTCTGACGGACTAAAACCTTGATGGGAGCCAGCAGTGTGCTCTTGCAGCTCAGAAACCAATTGCAACCTGGGCTGCATCAAAAAAGAGGCGTGGCCAGCAGGGCAAGGGAGGTGATTGTGCCCCTCTACTTTGCCCTTGTGAGGCTTCATCTGGTGTACTGTGTCCAGGCCTGGGGCCCCAAGCACAGGAGGGATGTGGAGCTGTTGGAGCAGGTCCAGAGAGGACCACAGGATGATCAAAGGGCTAGAGCATCTCTCCTATGGAGAAAGATTGAAGGAGCTGGGCTTGTTCAGGCTGGAGAAAAGGTTTCAGGAGGACCTCATAGCAGCCTTTCAGTACTTACAGGAAACTTAAGGAGGGAAGCAGGGAACAAGGAAACAGGAGGGAAACTGACATTTTATGCAGTCTGATAGTGGTATGACAAGGGAGTATGGTTTTAAAGTCAGAGAGGGTACATTTAGGTTAGCTATTAGGAGAAAAGTTTTAACTTAGAGGATAGTGAGGCCCTGGCACAGTTGGTCAGGAAACTATGTGTATCCTATCCCTGGAAGTGTTCCAGGCCAGTTGGATGGGGCCCTGGGCAGCCTGATCTGGTGGGTGGCAGTCTGCCCACAGAAGGAGGGCTGGAACAGGGTCAGCTTTAAGGTCTCTTCCAACCAAAGCCATTCTGTGATTCTGTAATTCTGTCTCTTATTTACACTTCATCCCAGGGTTGGAGTTCAATGATCTTTGAGGTCTCCCTTCCACATAAGCCATTCTATGGTCCTATGGTTCTATGGTTAATGCATGAAGGTATTGACCAATACTGGAACCACATAATAATTCCTCTCAATACATGCTTTTACTTTGATATTGAATCTTCTGCCTGAATACTGTTTTCAAACAAATTTTGCAACACCCTATAACTGTTTAATTTAGGCCAAGTTGCCTTATTTCACTTCCAAGACTACTCCCCTAACTCACTTCAGGAAGGAAATCTCGAAAGTCTTACTAAAGCTGGGATATATGATATATATTGCTTTCTCCTATCCCCAGTGTCATTTAGAGAAATGTATTGCCTGACTGAAACACAAAAAACCCATGTTGCTCATACAAGTAATATATGAAGACAATCTGCTAAAATGACAGACAGTGATTAATGCTACTTAAAATGATCTCTATGTGACCTTCTTTGATCATGCTAACACAGTGCTGATTCTGCTTATATATGGCTGTGAATTTTGGCTCTGGAACGTGCTTTCCTATGAATACTATTTTTGGTTATGTGTTTCTCATGAATTCTTCTTACTTAAGAGAGATATAGAAAAGTATTCCCTGTATAGAGGAAACTGTTACCTCCCACTCATTTTTTGTGACATTCCCATATCCATCTGACTTAGGGAGCTACTTAGAAAATTAATCTTTCTCTCCTGTCAGAAGAACGATGCAAATCACTAAACAATTAGACCACCAGGTTTGTCTCTACTGGCCCTTATTTCTGAAGGATTTGTCTTTAAATTGGTGAAAGGCAAAGATGTGTTGTACTTGGCACATGCAGAGACAATGAGAAAACATTTCCTTAACAGTAGCTTCCCTGCACTTCTATACAGTCTTTCTTTCAACAGATTTGAAGGGCCATGCAGCGACAACTTAGGAAAAAAACAAAACAAAAACAAACACAACAGTAACAATTGCTGAAATATCCCTGCAAACAAGCAAGAGCTCATGAAAATAAACTCGAAGAACCTGAAGAGGAAAACTTTGATTTTCACATTACATTTGACATTATATAGAATGTATATATAGATATATATTGTATTGAATGTATATATATATATATTATATAGAATGTATATATGTAATTATATAGAATGTATTGCAATAGCTTTGTTGCCATATAATTTTAGTTTTGTTTGCAAACGGTTTTGGGAGACATTTTATGAACATTTCTGAAAAAAAACCGAAGTGCAATGGAATCGTACATTTATTCTGGGCTTTTAAAAAAGATAATGATCAAATAAATGAACTCTGGGAGTAAAGCAGACAGAACTCTTAAAACAATTCTTGAAACGTCTGGAATTTCTGATTAAGACCTGTGGATGTTGGTGGTATGTCTTTGAGAAAAAGCACAGAATATTCCTCCATATACGAAAAAACATAATCTTGACTGATTTCCTCTTGCAGAACTTGTTTCTTTCCCAGGACTATTGTAATAGTATGACAGGTGGTAGCTGTGTTCAGACACTACAGAAAAGATATTTTCCCTAAGTGCTGAGGGACACTGAAGGCATGCTGCCATGGTAAGCAGAAAGGGTATATGTTTGCAAGTCTGCTGTGAGGTATTAAATCCACTCTGATTTATTATAACTATGTTAGGGTTCCTGAAATTCCATCTACAAGAAAGAGAATCTCCTCCTGAAACCTAATTTCTCCAGTGTTAATAATTTATAGTTCAGATATGTATGTATTTATTCATATTAAAGGATACATAAGTGTATTTGAAAAATATTCTGTCTGAAGCGAGACAGAGGAAGAAACACTGGATTTGATCGTGTCTGAATGTAAGGCTGTTTGTCCTGTTTTTCAAAGCACAGTCCTTTCCTCTGTGATAATTTGTCTAAATTCCTTCTACAACACATCATACATGTACACTTCTCTGTTAGGAAAGTTGCCTGCAAAGTGTGGTGTAGAGTAATTGCAATTTCGTTGTTTCCTGACAAAAATCCAGCATTTCTATTAAAATGTTCTTGCCGTATAGGTTAACCATTGATAACATTCAACAAGGATTGGCTAAACATATGCTAGTAAGCTAGCAGTAGCCAAGGACAGTCCTCTGCCACAGGGCTATTCAGCACAGTCTGGCCAAGTCCCTCCTCTTTAACTTTCATACCCTATGAAACAGGTGGCTGTGTCCAGGTGTTTGCTGAGCAAGTACTGTACCCAAGCCAGCTCCCACTCTGTGCCCAGCACTCATGTGGGAGAGCTGTGGGTTGTCTGGCCAAAACCTGCCTGGAACCATGCGGGAGATCAAGTTCTTATGTTTGGAATTTTTCCCTGGCACTGCACTTTTCACTTGTATGAATGTAGCCATAGTGTCTAACTTGAGAACACTGGTAAATGAGGCCACCAGAACAGCAAAATTATGTTGTTTAAACTAGATCCTTTTAAAAATTATTTTTAGAGGATAATGATTTATAAACATATAAAAATTGTGATTTAATTTATTTGAATCAACTCTTTGAAAGTGTAGAGAACTGCAGGACACGGGGAAGTGGTTTTAATTTGAAGGACAGAAGATTTAGGTTGGGTGTCAGGAGGAAGTTCTTTACAGAGAGAGTGGTGAGGTGCTGGAACAGGCTGCCCAGAGAGGTTGTGGATGCATCATTCCTGGAGGAGTTCAAGTCCAGGTTGGATGGGGCCCTGGGCAGCCTGGTCTAGTATTGAGTGTGGAGATTGGTAGCTCTGCATGTGGCAGGGGGGTTGGAGACTCATGATCCTTGTTGTCCCTTCCATCCCTGGCCATTCTGTAATTCTGTGATTCTGTGAATACAAGATTGAAATGTATAGATTGCTACAACTGCTATTTAAATGCATCCTTTGTAACACAGCATATGTAGTTGCTGCAGACAGGATAAAAAATGTTGACTTACAAAGTGCTGTGAATTGTGAAATCATAGTTCTTTCCTGGACTCACATCTTTCTCCAGACCACAGTACTGGAGAGTCATGGACCTGTTGGAGAGCATCCAGAGGAAGGACACACAAATGATCTATGAGATGGAAAACCTCCTCTATGAGGACAGGCTGAAAGAGATGGGGCTGTTCAGTGTGGGGAAGAGAAGGCTCTGGGGAGTCCTGAAAGTGGCCTTTCAGTATCTAAAGAGGGACTATAAGAAAGAAGGGGACAGATTCTTTAGGAGGGTCTGTTGTGATAGAACAAAGGGAAAGGGTTTCAAACTAAGAGATTTAGATTGAATATAAGGAAAAACTCTTTTACAATAAGGGTGGTGAAACACTGGAAGAGTTAACCTGATCTAGCTGTAGTTGTCCCTATTTGCTGAAGGGGAGTTGGATCAGATGGCCTTTAAAGGTCCCTTCCAACTCAAATGGTTCTATGATTCCATGACTTTGCTGAGGTTGCAAGCGACAGTGAGAAACAAGACATAGGGGTGGACTTGCTACAACAGTTGTGCTTTATCTTTTTTATCTTATTTGCCCTGGTCCAGGACACCACATCAGCCCTGAAACTGTCAACACCTGCCATGGTGACACAACAAGGACAGATCCAGCTCCCCACAGCCAGCTCTACTTGGCCTACTCACCTCATAGGTGCATATCCCCGCCCGGCCTTGGCCTGTCCCCAAGGGGATGCCTGGTGCTAAGGTAGGCTGTGGTCACTGCTATGCCATCAGAGGTGTGATGCTGGGATTGATGTTCTTTAGAATCTTCATCAGTGTCACTGACAGTGGGGTCAAGTGCACCCTCAGCAGATTTTCTGATGGCACAAAGCTGTGGGATGCAGCCTACACATCAGAAGGATGGGACGCCATACAGAAGGATCTAGACAGGCTAGGAGCAGTGGACCCAGGAGAACCTCATGAGGTTCAACAAATCCAAGTGCAAGGTCTTGCACCTGGGCCCAGGCAACATTCACTATCAATACAAGCTGGGGGGTGAAAGGATTGAGCACAGCCCTTCTGAAAAGAACTTAGGGATACTGATGGATTGCAAGCTGGACATGAGCCAGCAGTATGCCCTTGAAGCCCAGAAAGCCACCCTGTCCTGGACTGCATCAAAAGAAGTGTGGCTAGGAAGGTGACGGAGGTGATCCTGCTCCTCTACTCTTCACTGGTGGAGTACTGCATCCAGATGTGGAGTCCTCAGTGCAAAGGGCTGACAACAGCAGGACTAGGGGAAATGGATCCAAGTTGAAGGAGGGAAGATTTAGGTTGGATGTTAGGGGGAAGTTCTATACAAGGAGAGTGGTTAGGCCCTGGAACGGGCTGCCCAGGGAGGTTGTGGATGCCCCGTCCTTGGACGTGTTTAAGGCCAGGTTGGACGGGGTCCTGGGCAACCTGATCTGAATGTGTGTGTTTGGTGGCCCTGCTAGGCAGGGGGGTTGGAACTACATGATCCTTGAGGTCCCTTCCAACCCGGGTGATTCTGTGTGATTCTGTGTGATTCTGTGTGCAGGAGAGACATGGGTCTGTTGGAGTGTTTCCAGATGAGGGCCACAAAAATAATCCAAGGGATGGAACATCTCCTCATGAGGATGGACTGAGAGAGCTGGGGCTGTTCAGCCTGGGGAAGAGAAAGTTCTGAAGTGACCTGATAGCAGTATCTAAAAGGGAGCTATAGGAAAGAAGGGGACAGACTCTTAAGCAGGGTCTGTGGTGATAGGACAAGGGCAAATGGTTTCAAGCTTAAAGAGGATAGATTTAAGTTAGGTAAGAAAAAGTCTTATACAGTGAGGGTGGTGAGGCACTGGAACAGTTGCCCTGAGATTTGATGGATGCCCCATCCCTGGAGATTTTCAAGGTCAGGCTGGAGCAGGCTCTGGACAAACAGATCTAGCTGTGGATATCCCTGTTCACTGAAGGGGATTTGGACTGAATGACCTTTAAAGGTCCCTTCCAATTATAATGATTTTATGATTCAATGATTCTATTATCAGCTGCCCAGCTCCTGGCTGTTGGACCCTCATAGCAGTTCTATGTTCTCCACATCCTGCTCAAAAAACATGTATTCCAGCTAGAATAAGTAGAACATTTATCTTCCAAGGAAAGGATTAAAGAAAAGCAATCTGAATCATTATCTTGAGTATTTTAAATATCTGGAATTCTAGATAAGGATGCTCCATCAGCACTGCCCTAGTAATAAGGGAAAACAACCTTGAGATATATCTTGCAGAGTGCCCCTTCTTGATTTACTGTAAACTGCTCAGCCAGTAGGATTAGTTTAAGGTCTTTCCAAAGTTTCAACTTCTCATCAAAAACACATACTCCATCTAAATATTGTTCCACTTACATCACATGGAAGGACATGTATAAGCCTTTACATTGAAGGTGTGGAATGCCATTATAATGACTTAAGTAATGCTATTGAACAAATACATATAACAATTCTTGGAAAAGAACATCCTGAACAGTTTAGTTTTCAGAAGCAATGGAAATGCCAAATTCATCTAATGTTCTTTCTGTATTTAAAACTGCAGTTCTTCTCTTGTGATTAAGTACATAGGAAAAACGAACAACCCCCAGCTGGAATTTTAAAAACATAAAAGACTTGCAGAGTTGATGCAAAATGTTCATAAAAAGCATGCACAATAACTCCCTCCCCCGCCACCCCCCCATCCCAAAATAATACACAGAATTGGATTTTGAAATTAACATTGGTTAGACTTTTATTTTTAATTGGTTCAAATACAGCCCTAAGCCAAGAAAATACAGCACACAGTTTCAAAATAAAGAAGTTTTATAGACATTGGTAAGCTCATTAGCACATTGCATAGTGCAATACATTGTGTGTGTAAAACTAGATATTGTTTCTGAATTCCTAGAACTCATAAAATTCTTATGAACTTATTAGAATTATTCAAAGCAATAGCAAAACAAACACTTTACATTCTCTTATATATATATATAATGGTCACTTCACATTTTTTAATTGATTAGCTTGAGTTCATGAATTTCTCATTTTCTGTATTAATACATATATAGAAGTACCATTTCTATGGTATAAATTCAAGTGCAACAAATCACAAAGGGAATGGATCTTGTATTTGAAGCCAGAAATATTCTAGCCCTGCTTATGATGTGTAAAAACAGGAGATATTGAGAAAATAAGTATCCTCCTATGTGTTACATTTTTTCAGTAGTAAAGTTGGGAATCTTTCATAAATTAAGCTAATATTCAGCTGATTTTTATAAGCATGGTTAGACATGCACAATCATTGGATAGTTTGAGGATGATGGAATTACTTCAGGGGCCATAAGAAAATTTAGTTCAGGAGTCTCCATAGAGATTCTGAATGCACATATGGCAAACTTGCTAAAAATCTCCAAATGTTTTCTAAAGTAAACTAGTAGCCTCCTTTATTTTTTCACCAAATTGCTGGCTCTGGGTTTTGCTTTATATTCAACACCAGATCTTTTTCTTTGGAAATTATACCAATTTATTCTGCATAGTTGCTGAATCTGAATAAGAACAGTCTAATTGCTGCGAAAAACAGGTTATAGTCCTATTTATAGCACGTTTGATGCACTGGAAAAAAAGTGATCCTGTTTTCTTTGTCTTTTTAGAGTAATCAATCCTAACTTCTTCATTAATCATGTTCTCTAAATCTCTGAGTGTTCTGGATTGTCCCAAACTATACTCCTTCGAGGATTCTCTGGACTGGAGCTGTCCGAGACCTTCCTTCTTCTGCATGCACTCAAATACTTGCCTGCTGTGCTTTGCATTGGGTTCTCTGTCAAGACAATCTAGAAAACACTTTATTTTGTTGAATTTTACTGGTCTTGTTGAAAAGCTTCTGTGGTGGATCTCGGCTGGCTTCCAGGTGCCCCCACATTGCTTTCTCATTCTTGCTTCTCAGTAAGGCAGAGGGAGTAAAAACAGCTTGTGGGTCAAGAGAAACCAATTACCATTACACCAGTAACCAAAACAGACTTCATGTGTGGAAGATTAATTTGTAGACGGTTAATAATATAGTAGAATAGTAAGAAATAGACTAAACCCAACTACTCCCTTTCTTTCTGCACCCAGTTTGGGAGTCCCCAACATAAGAAGGACTTGGAGTTGTTGGAGCAGGTTCAGAGACAGCCACAAAGTCAGTGAAAGGGCCAGAGCACCTCCCCTGCAAGGTTGGGCTGAGAGAGCTGGGGCTGTTCGGCCTGGAAAAGTGAAGGCTCTGGGGGGGATCTTACAGTGGCCTTGCAGCACCTGAAGGGGACTCACAGGAAAGCTGGGGAGGGACTTTTTAGAAGGGCGTGTATAGACAAGATGAGGAAAAATGGCTTTAAACTGGAGGAGGGCAGATTAAGACTGGATATTAGGGAGAAATTCCTTACTGAGGAATTCCTTACTGAGGCTGGTGAGACACTGGAACAGGTTGCCCAGTGAGGCTGTGGATGCTCCTCCCTGGAAACATTCAAGGCCAGGCTGGATGGGGCTTTAAGCAACCTGGTGTAAAGGGACATGTCCTGGCTTACAGCAGGGGGTTGGAAGTTGATGATCTTAAAGGTCTCTTCCAATCCAAACTATTCCATGATTCTATGATTCTGTAATTCTGCAGCTCAGCTTTACTCCTGATTTGGTTACCTCTTCCCAGGAGTGGTGCAGGCGGATGGGGAATTGCAATCTTGTTGCAATCTTCCTAGTCTACTATCAAGCGCTCATTCTATCACCATAATTTCTACTTCAAAGATAATTACTAAAATACTAGGTTAAGTAAGTTAAAATGTAGCTGAGTTAAATAAATCTAAGATAATTAAAATACTGATTGGATTGGGTGACAACAAATCTTTGACTAGTCTTACAACAAATGTATTTCAATTTTAGTATTAGTTTTGAGAGAATTTTTCCACCATTCTATACTCATTTCTAGGTCATTCTGGGTAGATCATATTTCCTTTGCCTTCTTATGAGGATGATATATAAGGCAGTGTCAAAAGTCTGATGAAATATACTGAAATGTACTATACTGAAATGTTCTGTACTGAATAGTCTTACGAAATGTACTTGAAATATACTGCTTTCCTTTATTCACCTAGTCATCTACCCTGCCAAAGAACATAGTAAGATGTCTTCTAGAGTAATTAATTCTATGTAATTTTTTTTTTTGGGGGGGGAGGGGGGAAGGGGAGTGAGGGTCGCTGCCAAAACCAGTGATAAATTGAACACTAGTTTAAAGTAAAAGCATGAAGCTATTTTGTTTGCATTTGCAATTCCAAGCTTGGCCTTTTTATACACTCTGATTCTCTGACTGGACAACTTTATCACAGTTGATTTCCCTTTACTGTTGTACAGCTGAAAATGAGGTGGTAGTTCAATATTTGCTTCATTTCTCTCATTTTCAATTAGTTCATTCGTGAACAATTTTTTTCCAAAGTAATAATTGTGGTTTTAGTTATTATCTTTTTTTTTTTTTTAATCTTTTGTATATGTGTGTTTGTTTATGTGGAGTCCACTCAGCTGCATTAATCCTGACTGACATCCTCTGTTTACTAGATATGGAGAAGTTCTGAGAAAGTGTACAAGAAATAGAAACAAACTATATATGCTCTTGAGACTTAATCTATGCTGCTCGACTTTGGCTGGGAATCTGTCTCTGAGCTGCTGTGCAGCTTTCTAGTTGTGCTACAATTCTGTTTTAGATCTCGAGGAAACATGTAGCATTTAAAAAGCATATTATCCATTTCCAAGCTCACTGTTTGCCTTGAGCTGGTAGTTTTGTGTGTCTGATGTGAAGATCTTTAATCTTACAGCATCAGTGAAAATGTGAGAACTATGTTCCCACTTTCCTATTGTGTACTTGAGAAGTTACCATCTGGAACAGAAAGAAGCTGCTGTTAACAGACAAGTCCTTTACCAGACATGATGAGGGAAGGAGGTGAGAAAAATGGCTTGAAATTTGTGTTCTGCTTCCAGAGCTGAAAGCCAAATCTACTCCTGGCACGTCTTAGAGCAGCCTGGGGGATACACTAAATAATTCTGGCTTTATGCCTGTTAATGACTCATGTAAGCACTCTTATCACAAAGGGACTTCAGCAGAAGCCAAGGATCAGACCTTATTTGTCTATCTGTGTGAATGACAGCAGAATGGAATGAAGGAATTCTTCATCTTTTTCTATAGGTAAATGCTTATCTTGTTCCTCTTTAGTGAAATGTTTTGTAAAGGAAACAACTAGGTATCAGCTGTTCTTGAATTAGCTTTGGAGTGGTAAACAACTTACACATGCGAGTATTCTACAAATCAATCTGTGTGAGTGGAGAATGTCATTTTGGAAAGAATGTGGACTCCTTCTAAATGGGAATTATTAAACTTTAAGCCATAAACTCTCAGAACTCCACTTTAGAATGTGTTGGATATTACCATTCCCTGAGGAATGAGAGTTAAAAAAACTGAGCAACTCTGCTAGACATATGTAATACTTTGTGTCATCACAGTAAGTATGAAAGATCTGGCACATCATTTGGAACTAAGAAAAATTAGCAATATATACAGAACAATTTAGCCTGTTCTCAAAACAATATTTCTGAAGCAAGGCAGGACAATATTGCCTAAAGCATGGCTTTCAAAACTGAAAGGTAGGTTCAAGATCATGCTTATGGTGAATAAATATATCTTAAGTGCAGTCACATTTGTGGTACTGTTACTCATGTGAAGTTCAGAACTAGAGTCAAACAGTTTGTTTCCATATTATTTTTTTTTAATAGCTAGTTCTATTCCAAACAGTAGAAGCATAGCTTTTAAAAATTATTTTATTTTTGGAAATGCAGACACTAGATTTAGCTTAAAATTTGTTTTTCAGGCTGTTTTAATTAAGGTGAGCAGTGAAGTCATTTTCTTCCTATCATAATGAAGATTTTTGTATCAGCACAATTTTCATTAAATTCTCATTTTATTTGAAGGAAAAGAGAATGCTGAGAGGAAATATAGATAAATGCTTCTTTATTTTAGTGTCAAATAAGTATTAAGTAAGTGGTTGCTTGTTCTATAGATTTGTTTCCAATGAAGTACTTTTATACCAATTCTTATCACTCCCAGTCTTTCAGAAGGGATGTTATAAAACTAAAGTTTTTTGTCTTTTTTTTTTTTTTTGAAGATGAATATCAATTTATTTTTCATACAAAATATAGACTATTCTTTTAGTTGCTAACAAAAACAAATAATTTCCCTTTTACAGCTGTCCAGTAAAGACCTCTGACAGATGAATTGACTTACTTGACGGCAATCCTTGAGCCCTCTGTTTCCAAGATTTTGAAGGAAGATTTTCTGGGGCAGAGTCACTGCAAAACTGAAGCAGTTTTAAGAAGCAATAGAGGGAGAGCAATGCTGTCCCATCTCTTGACTCAGAAAGATGAATGAGGAGGATATCATGGAAGCCAAGACTTAGTGAAAGTCATTCTAGTCCATGACAAGCTCCAGTGAACCTCTGGGAAGCTAGTGAAGGTGAATTTATTTGCCAACAGACCATTACATCCTTACATCCTAGCTTAAGGTTGTAGTTCTGCCTCTGTTTTATTTTCTACTCCTATAGTCTGCCAGTGTGGATTCTCTAATCTCTTCCCCCTTTTTTTTTTTTACTCTTTAGGAGTTTTTTAACTTTTTTTTTATTTTTTATTTTCTCTTTTCCCACTTTCCTTTTAAATTGTCCATGAAAAGCAGTATATTCAAACCTTATAAGTTTTCTTGAGTGTAAACATGAATGTATGGCTATGAGCATATACTAGATTACATCCATGGAGAACTGCCCTCAGTTTGGAACAATCCTGTAGATTGTGCTATTAAGAGAATACAAGTTCATACTAATCCTTAAGAGACCTAGAGAGCTGAAGATTGCCAAATGTAATTTTCCACAAATAAAAATTGTCAAATCTTCACTTATTAAGTGTTTTGATCAATATTACTACATATTCTTGTGAGGTAAATGATGATCCCAATTCCATATCCTGTAAGACATACAGAGAAGAGCTTGGACCTAAGTTCACAGTATAAAAACTTGCTTTTAGGATTTTAGCACTCAAATACCTTCAAATGTCAATTAAAGAGAGGTTAAAGTCTATCTTTGCTGTGGATTTCCAGAAACTTATTCAGACACTATAGACTTTTGAACTGATATTTTAAGTTTCAGTTTCACTTTGAGCCTGTTGTTATTCACATTGTGATCTCATTTTGTTCAGATGCCTTACTGCATTCTCAGTTTAGTTTCATGTTATGATAATATGTTTTATGTTTATGAAAATAGGTTATAAAGAGTTTGTAATGAGAATAAGGGAATTGGCAAAACATAGTTTTTGAAGGTAAAAGAAGGAAAATCCTCCCTGACAGGAAAGAAATTAATATTTTTTTGTTTTAATGTATTTATCCATAGAGAATGTCAAAGTCAAAAACTGAAATGTATGAAAATTACAGATGTTTGTAATCCCTGTAGTTACTTTACTAGTGCAGTAAAATATCACAAGATTATTTAATTCCTCCTCTAGCAAAGAACACATTATCACTAATAGACATTTCAAAAAGATACATAAGTGTGCAGAGTCCCATTTGCAATGCTTGTAGAGATTCAGAGGCAATGACTTAATAGCAAGTTTAAATAGGATAATTAAGATTTCGTTTTACTTTAAAACTCTGGGTTTCATTCAATTCCAGACTTAACTGAGAGAGTAAAAATTCACAAGAAATTAAATAAAATATGCATACAAGCCTTCACACACACGGAAGTTCCTAGCATTATGACATGTCTGCAAATAAAGAGGGAAAATACTAAACAGTGATGTAACACTTGCAGGAAGGATAAACAGCTTATGAATAGCAGGACAGTTGTTTAATATTCAAAACTGAAAATAAATCTGTATACCAGCTGAAAAATACTCTTAGCAAATAAAAAATATTCAGTTGAGGTAATAGAATAGATATCTTTTGTCCAAATGAGGAAAATAGAAGAGCAAAAATTAGAGCTGTAGGTGCAGCAAATTACTGTAGCATACAGACAAATAATATGGTGCTGGTGGATTTTTAAAACACTGGCAGAAGCATGAGGTATAAAAAAGATATTAACGTCAGCTGTGATAGAATAATGAAATTTGTTCTTTGTATTCATGATAGAGAGAATCCGAGGAAATCTACCTTCCCCTCTGAGGTCTTTAAAACAAAGAAAAAGAGAATTAAACTGGCATAAACCCCTAGCTGCTTCTCAACTGTATGAAGCTGAGAGAATGCTGCTATCTGACAGATTACTTTTAATGATAGTAATGATTACTACAAATGATAGTTTTATTAGAATAAAAAAAACCCAAATTTTTCCTTGTTTGTTCTAAAACTCATACAGAAAACATTTGGCTTGTCAGTTGCAACACCACTTGTGTTTGCAGTATTTAATGTGTAAGCAGCGATAAAAGCAAAGTTGACTGCATAAGTAGAGCTCATGCAGCAGTGCACAGTTATTTGGAAGCTAGCTTTGTGAGTTTTCTAGCTGTGCAGGATCAAGTACACAACATTAATTAATTAATTAATTAATTAAAAGATAGATGTTTGGAACATATATCTGTGATAATCTTAATTTTCTGTTTCCATTATATGAAATCCAAAGTTCTGTATTATAAAAAGAAAGAAATGGCTCTGACTCATAAATTAGGAGAACATAAGTTTCCTGAAGGTAGAAGTTCATTATATACTTTGAATGTTAATTTATTGGATGTTTCAAGTTGTTTTATGGTTTTTGTTCTTTTTCTACTAATTCTGTGGTAGCTCAACCTGCCTGTATAATCATCCTGAAACTCTTGTTTCTGCTTAAAAACTTAAAACTGCTTAAAAATTTTAAATGAGAGAGCACTCTCCTTGTTTTATCCATGCTTTGAACCCTTTTCCCTTCTCTGCTGTCATTGTGGTTATTAGTTAAGATTGCAGTTTGAGTACGGTAAGCTGATGAGCTTATGGCTTTGGCTGTCAAAGACAACCTCCCCCACATACATGCATAAGAGTAACAATGTACAACCTGAGAAGTGGTCCAGATAATTAATAAGTATCTGATGACTTGTGTTCCTTGGAAATGTGAAAATTCATTTGAATGTTAGCAAATTATATCTCAATATAAGAAGTGAGCCCAAGGGATTAAATGACTTTTTTTGACAGGAAAGCCACCCACACATTGCCAATAATAGTTGAATATAATATAAAAAATGCTAATTAGTAGCTTCAAATCTGAATCAAGTGAAGTGAATTTGAATTTTCAAATTCAAGTGAATTTGAAAAATTTGCCTGAATATTTATTTCAGGCCAACTGCAGGGGTTTTGGAGATGAGGATATGGAGGATGTGAGGCCTGCTACACTCCAATTGAAAAAGGGATATTGACAAAGTATGAAGGGGTCCAAGCTTATTTGGAAGTGGTTGGTACTGAAACACGTTTCCTTTTGGAACCCTGACTGCCTGTGCTGGGCTGGATGTTCAGAGGGTGGCTCCCCTCCACACATTATGCAGCTGATACTATATGGAATAAGTGCCTCTCACCAATCAAACATTTGACTCAAATAGGGAATTCCAGTTGTCTAGGAATCTTAGAAATGATTATGGCCTGGCCCAAAGGCAAAAATTTTGGAATATTGCCAGAAGAGGCTCCACTATATTAAAAACTGCCAGAAAATATGCCTTGGTCACAGATGGGTCCTGTCACATTGTGAGAAATCATCAGATGTGAAAGGCTACTGTATGGAGTCCTACACAGTGTGCTGCAGAAACTACTGAAGGAGAAGGTAAATTGAGATAATTCACAGAAGTGAAAGCCATCCAGCTGGCTTTACATGCTATTGAAAAAGAAAAGTGGCCAGTGATCTGCCTCTGTACTGACTCATGGATGGTGGCCAGTGGAAGAAAAACAACTGGCAATGCAACAGCAAAACCATTACTTTTCCTCAAGTAGCTTGGTGCATGTGGTGGGATGTCCAGAGTGTACCTCAAGGAAATTTAATATTGGGAGAAAATAATCAATGATTTGAACTGTATGACATTTATTACTATGTAATCGTAGAATCATAGAATTGCTTAGTTTGGAAGAGACCTTAAAGATCATTGAGTTCCAAGACCCTGCTATGGGCAGATTGCCAACCACTAGATCATGCTGCCCAGGATCCCATCCAACCTGGCCTTGAATGTCTCCAGGACTGGGGCACCCACAACATCTCCGGACAACTTGTTCCAGCACACCAGCACTCTCTGAGTAAAAATGTATTCCTAACATCTTACTTGAATCGACTCTCTTTTAGTTTAAAGTGATTACCCCTTGTCCTATCACTGTCAGACCATGTGAAAAGTCCTCCTCCTGCTTGTAAGATCCCTTAGACTACTGGAAGACAGCAATGAGAGCTTCCTGAACCCTTCTCTTCTCCAAAATAAACAAGTCCAACTCCCTCAACCTTTCTTCACAGCAGAGATGCTCCAGCCTTTTGTGGCCCTCCTCTAGACTTCCTTCAACAGCTCTGTGTCCTTCCTAAGACACAGTATTCCCTGGGGCCCTGCAAGGGCAGAGTAGATGGGGACAGTCACCTCCCTCGCCTTGCTGGCCACTCTCTTTTGATTCAGCCCAGGACACTTTTAGCCTTCTGGGCTGCAAGAGCACACTGCTGGCTCTGGCTTCTCTTCTCTTCTCTTCTCTTCTCTTCTCTTCTCTTCTCTTCTCTTCTCTTCTCTTCTCTTCTCTTCTCTTCTCTTCTCCTTTTCCTTTTCCTTTTCCTTTTCCTTTTCCTTTTCCTTTTCCTTTTCCTTTTCCTTTTCCTTTTTTTTTCCTGATTCTCTCCCCCATCTATCTGAGAGAGGAATGAGTGAGTGGCTGTGTGATGCTCAGGTGCCTACCAGGTTAAACCACAATAGTGTGGATGCACCACCTGCTGCTTCATAGGTGCTGACATCTTCTGGAAAACAATAAGAATCTATTCTTGGTTTTAGAAAGAGAAAGATAACATGTCCATGGTTAAGGATTCATTCTCTTCAGAAGACTGGTTCCAAGCTGAGTTCCTTCGAATGTCCCTGTTTAGAATTTTTTGAAGATCTTAAGAGTCGAAATCCTAAGTAACATGTTACGAATTCAGTGCTGATCCACCTTTGAGAAGGAGTTTGGAGACAGTTTCTAAAACATTTTCCAACCTGAATAAGTCTGTGGTACATAGAAGAGGACATTGTGCTGTGGGTCATGAGAGACTGTGAGTTAATTTCTGGGGAGGGACGAGATGCAAGATACATGCCTGTTTATACAGCTGTATCACACTGCTCCTACTTCAACCTCAAAGATTTTATGCGTTTGAACCTTGAATTCGTAAGTCATCTTTTAACATAATGAACTACTGTTCAAACAAAAAATAACTAAAACAGACAACAAAATTTTTCACTTGAGTAGTTGTATGGTAACTGATTGAGCACCTGGGGAAAAGCCCCTGGTCAGCACTTGGGAGCACAGGTGAAGGCAATTCAGCTGTGTGACTGGAAGGGGTGGAGCCTGGCTGCACCTCTCTTAGACCTCATTTAAGGGGTGACTGCTACTGGTGAAGGATCTCTGGCTGGAGGTCTCTCCTTTGTGGGGTTTGCCTTGTGAGCCTAGGTCTTCAGAGCTGGGTGAGCACTTTTCCTTTGTAATAGCATTCTGTATGCACTGGTCCCTTTGATGTTACACCCCCCATATTGCCCTTCCACTGTATTGATCTTTCTGATTGTTAAAGTAGTGAAACCCCAAAATGGAGGGCATGTTAATGCAGTTTGCATCGACTCTATGGCTAATTACTGCTAGAATTTTTATGACTGCTTTGTAGTAATGATGATATCTCTGAGACTTAATATCTCTGAGACTTATTTTGAATGAATCATGCAGGTGAGGTGAGCCAACGTTTGCTTTTCTTGTTATTCATTTAATGGGTATTTTATCTGTCTTATTTATTTCAGGATATTTATGTAGCATCTTGGTGCCTCACCTTTGTTTAGAGAATTTATATTTCTGTCAAGAGAGATTGAAACAATTGTCAGAAAAGAATGGGAGCTGAACAGCATGAGTAGATTACATGGTTATAGTCTCATATGATCATCAAATGGAAAAGACATTCTATTTTCTGCAAATCCACTTAAACTAAGGAGCTGTCAGAATATGAATGAGAGCTGACTCACAGTCTGCCTATCTAACATCCTATTTCTCTTGATTATTGGTCATATCAGTATCTTAAAAAGATTGCATGGAAAACTGATTTGTAAGTGTGGATGTTTGCACCAGGAAAGTTTCACCCTGATCTCTAGTGGTTATAGTTTTGCTTAGCCTTCTAAAATATCATTTGGACACTGATAATTAGAGTAATACTAAATCTATGAAAATATCTGCTCACTTCTCCCTGTCAGAGAACAAGAATGTGAAATACTTATGAGAAAATCCTGAAGACAAGAAGTTCTTGACTTCCCCAGTCTTATGGAAAATGACAGTGGTATTCCTTATAATATGTAAATATGCAGAAGAACTTTTGCAGTACACATTAATTTCAGGATGCAGTTAATATAACTGTAAGAAATTTAAAAAATACATCTTTACCTTTTTTTGTTTTATGCATTTATATCTTTTCCAAATACTTAAACTCAGGTGATTCAGAGAGATGTAAACACCTGCATGCATACTCTTATATGCCTTTCCCTGAAGACTATATTTGCTGATCTTCCCATAAGAACAGAAAAGCGTCTGTTAAATATTTTCTAACCCTTGCTTTCTTCAACCATTATGTGACTTTTATTCAGAATATCATTAGAACATGAAAATATGCTCTACTGCATGACTTTTACGTTAATTAATTCAATATCTGATATAAGAAGTTCTACACTGATTAGCCACAATGCTCAAATTGTTTATCTTACTGCACTGAATTCTATGAGGGAAAGGCTGCAGTAAGCTAATCTAACTGTAGGGTGAACTATTTAGAAAACAATTCAGAGAGACAGACTTCTGGGAAAATTTGAGCTGTTCAGACTTGAGAAGCTTGCTACATAATACCTTCTGTAGAATGAGTTTTCCATTTGCATCTTTTTCAAAGGAGATTGTGACATGTCTAGCTCTGGGCAACAGATTCTTGGAAAGGAAAGACTGACACAATTATACTCGCGATGGTTGCTTGCTATTTCCTGATGTTAAGTTACCAGCATACATCTGTGCTAATAGGCAGAGCCTGGCATGTGTTATCCACTGTTATTTTTTTTCTCCTCAGGGCTTTCTTCCATCATGTTGAACAGTTCTGACAAGCGCAGACTGAGACAGCAGGCATCTTGCAAGTGAAACTCAATAGAAATCTCCCTGACGTGGAAGATGCGCATCAGAACTGTGCAGAATGCACCAAAATCTCACTTTTCCAGATGAGCAATTGCAGTGTCTTATTGGTGTATACAAAATAGCATGACAAGAAAAATCTTAATGCAGGCAGATCTATGATATAAATGATAGTTTTTCTACGAAAAAATTAAGAAACACTCTGCAAGCACATTCTACATGAGAAACATGCCTCGCTTATCTATCTCCTACTCTAAATTTCTTAAGTAGTGATGGAATTTGGCCTGTAGTCCTGACTTGTGTTTTCTGAACAACAGAAGGTTGCTTGTTTAAATACATGGCCAAAGCATGTTCCTCAAGTATCTCTGAATTCCTGAGAAGCCCTGAAGTTTTTACTTTTGAGACAGAAATAAAACAAATATCTTGTGATGCTCTCTATAATGAGGGAAGTAACTTAAACCTTCCCATTTATGATGATGTAATGTACTAACTGTACCATTTTGCTGTAAAAAAAAAAAAAAAAAAAAAAAAAGTCGGAATACTATGACAGGGAATGAGCAGATGTCAGATGAGCTGTGTCTGCCAGAAAGAGGCTGAAATTAAATAGGTCTGTGGTGAGCCGTGTTCATCATGAATGGGTTTAATGGTGCTCACCTTGAAACGGAAATGGAGTCCAATGAAAAAAAGACCAATAATCAGTCTTCAACCTAAGGAAAGCATCCTTTCTTAATGGGGACATTAGTGAGAAGAAAAAAAATCCAGTAAAAGGACTATGATAGGGATCTGGGCCAATGAAGAAAAAAAATACATGACGTGAGACAAGAATGAAACTTCTACATATTTTTAAAGTAGATAAAGGGGGATTAGCATATTGTTTAAAAGGAACTAGAAGACATAGTTTATGTAAGGCTGCTCAGAAAGGATTCACAAGCAGTACTAAAAAAAGTACTAAATATTTAACAAAACATTCAGATTGTCAAGATTCCAATTGTTAAAAATGCTTCAAAAACCAAACCAAAATGGCATGTAGGCAATTTAAAAATTTCTGCTCTAAGTGGTTCCTTTTGATAAAAGCTCTGTTCTTTATTTCTGTTAAGCTCCTCTAACTGTCCTCCAATTACAAGTTTCTCTCTCAGTTTCTCTCTGTTTAATGATGTATGGTATATACAAATTAAATAGTAGGTAGAATATGAATATCAAAAATTTCAAGTATTACTAATGTATGTTCTTAAAGACTACTTATTTGGTACTTTCAATGGCTGCAAAGTCTGGGTAAATAGAGCTGCTGACTTTCTTTCAAAACTGCAAGGTGAAGGTGAGTACAATGCCACTATACAAAAAGTGCTCTATTAAAGTAAGTCTTGAAAAACTGGGAAGAAATTAAGGGCTCAGTTTTTGACGTCAGTGGGGTAGTTTATAGCATGATGTATCACTTTTCTGTCCTGGGCCGCAAAGCTCAGCAGCCAGCATCCTGAAGTACCTGCAAAGGACCCCATATAGTAGATATAATTCAAAAACTGATTTTAATTTACTTTTCCTTACTGAAAATGAAGTTCTACTAACTTTTGTGCTGATACCTTCTTTTTTTTTTTTTTTTTTTCCATCCTTTCTTTTTCAACTTTTTACTTGCAATTGATAGTAAGAAGAGAAGCAGACGGAGAAAGTACTGTTCTGAGTGGCTTCTCTCAACCTGCAGTACAAGACATTGGCAGCAAAACTATTCAGCTTGTGAACTAAACACATTTTTCCTGCTTATTCTGTATATTACACAGTAGGCCAGTGGGAGTTCCTGGTGCTGTGCAGGCATCCTGACAAATTCCCATTACTAGGTCCCATGTGTCATGCATACCAATGTCAGCTGCTTCCCAAGCTCAAGTGTATCTCCTAGTGATATCAATTCACCTTCATTACTCCAGCATTCATCCAGATGACGGGTTTAGAGCATGCTTATTTCACAGTTTTCTTATAGATTTGTACTGAAGATCTCAATCTCATGCTTCCTTTCCCAGGTGTCCAGACCTGGAAAACTACTTGGCCTAACCAGGTATCAGTGGACTTGGTTTAGTGTCTAGCTCTACACCCATTCTCCTTCCATGGCCAAAAGTGCTTCTCCTGCCAAAATGGTACCGCTCTCCTGCCAACTTCAGTTTCACTGTGATTGAGTTTTGGGCTGTACACCTGAAGGATGAGAAAATGGTGACATTTAGAGCAGGGCAAGTCACTCTATTGTTACGACTGAGTTCGCACTGACCATGGACATCATAAATGTGAAACCCAAAGATCTTCTTGCAATTACAACTATAACTTGTTTATTTCTCTCTGCTTTCATCCGGTGATAAATAGGTGAAGTCTACAAAATATGCCACCAAAACTTCATTTACTTGTGTTACTGATCAAGGTGAAGTCTTTTGTCCTAATAGATTTTAAATCAGGTCTTTAAAGCAAATAAGTAGTTTGTTAATTTACAGAATGTTCTAATTTTTAAGTGGGGCTCACATAGTGTACTGATACTTTATCAACTATTATGGTGCTGTGAATTAAATGTTCTGGTAAGGAACTGAAGATGTACACTTCCAAAAGTCTTGCATAGTCCACAGTTTTTCATTTTTTTTCCAAGAAAATGACTTCACTTGTATAACTGTCAAAGTTTTAAAATGCGAGTTGTAAAAATGAGGCATTTTCCACATTAGTCTAAAGCAGAAATATTTTTTGTCATTATAACAGTTCCTCATTGTTAGACATATTTCAACATAAAACCTCAACAGTATTAATTTTTTTTTTTTAAGCTGAGCGAAAGTACAACTACTTTAAAGACTTTCACGTAAAGCACATAACATTATTTCTTTGGCTCAGTGAACTGATTTTTACTGTCTTACATTTAAGTGAATGGTGCATATGCTCAAAGTCCTTTTGGCAAGAAAGAAAGTAATGTATATGTGGAACTCTATAATTCACTGAATTGATTGCTCTTTTCTCAAACATTACAACTACGATTTCAACTATTACTCTAAATCATTGTTGTTTCTACAAGAGTAGAGAAGGACAGATATTGGCACAAAATTATGTTGTTTTTTCTTTTAGAAATTGCGTTGTATGAACAAAGAAAATACCTGATTCAATGTAAATTTCTGTGAAATGCTTATATTTCTGAAATTAAATAATGCATGTCAACTTTGTCATAGCTTTTCAGGTGAACAGACAGCAAGTTATACTGAAAAGTTCCGAGTGTCTTGTCTTTAGAAAAAGAGCACCATGTAACCATGCCTTTTAAATTAGAAAATTTTAATGTAGATATTAGGAGTGTCCAAACTAGAGATAAGCAATAACAAAAGGATCATACTTTTCTTTTGCTTTTACTCTTCTTGCTACACAGATATGAACTGTGAGAGTAGTTCCAAAACAGCATTCCTGGTGAAATCAAGGCTACAGAGCAAAGAACATATCTACATTGCCAACTGAGTCAATGTACATTGTTTATTCAATATGCACCTCCACTGGTGAAAAGATAGGCTTGGTAAGCTGTAGTAATCAATGTGTTGGAGTATCCACAGGGCTACCTTACAGAAGATTTTCTTAATGTTAATCCAATCTTAATGAATTTTGTATTTGTTGCTCAAATGCTCTTGGCGTTTTCCACAGTAGTGTATAGCTGAAATGCTCACAGGGCAATTGCAAAGATTTTGGTTTTGGATAGGCTGGGCTTACTTGAGGTCAAAACGGATACTCAACTATTATAAATCATAGAATCATAGAATCACCAAGGTTGGAAAAGACCTAAAAGATCACCCAGTCCAACCGTTCACCTATTCCCAATAGCTCCTACTAAACCATGTTAGTAGTAGAGAGAAAATCTTTCTGACTGCACTAACATCAATGCTAACTTAAACTCTGTAAGGGTTCTGATCATTGCAGGCTGTAAAGTGGTCAGAGGGCTGGAGCACTTCCCCTACGAAGACAGGCTGTGGGAGCTGGGCTTGTTCAGCCTGGAGAAAAGAAGGCTGCAGAGTGACCTCACTGCAGCCTTTTAGTACCTAAAGGGAGCCTACAGACAGGAGGGGAGTCAACTCTTTGAAGGGGTAGGTAATGGCAGGACAAGGGGAAATGGTTTTCCCTCCCTCAACTTAAGATTTAGGTTGGATGTCAGGGGGAAGTTCTTTACTGTGAGAGTGGTGAGGTGCTGGAACAGGCTGCCCAGAGAGGTTGTGGATTCCCTGTCCCTTAGGTGTTGAAGGCCAGGTTGGATGGGGCCCTGGGCAGCCTGGTCTAGTATTAAATTGGGAGGTTGGTGGCCCTGCATGTAGGGGGGGAGCTAGAGATTCATGATCCTTGATGTCCCTTCCCACCCAGGCCATTCTGTGATTCTGAAAGGAGGAAGTTCTCTAAAGATGTGATTGAAATGCTAATGGAGTCATTGAGAGGTTTTCCATTAATTCTAGCGAATTTTAGATCAGACTGCAAGTTAATCTGTTTTTGAAAATAAAATACAGGTCACCTTGGAAGCAAGTACAAACACAAATATTTAGAAAAGAATACATCCAAAGCATTAACCTTCAAAGAAAACTTCAAACAAGAATCTCTAACAACTTCAGGCAATAAATTCCAAAGATTATCACCAATCAAACAGACTGTTTTCTATTCTCCAATTACATCTCCAATTTTTATCTTTGCTGTTATCTGTATGTATACAAATATACTGTGCATTGCATAACATGATACAATACAATATTGAGTACAATTTAAAATTTGTATCTACTTCTTCCATACAAAGCAAGAATATAAACATCCTTCATTGTTTTGGCTGAATAGTATGGTAAAAAATTCATCAGATCTTGACATTGATCTGGATGTATAATTTCCTTGCAAGTGTAGCCACAGTCAGTTTTGATGCCTACAACTGAGATAGAATGTCAGAGCTAGGGGAGCTGAGAGGCGCTAAATCATTGCCATATAACAGGTCATATCTCCAGTTGAATCCATTAGTGACACAGAAGATAATACATCAGCAGTACCCAACCTCTCATCTTTTGTGGTTTATGTTATAGCCATTCTATACTGATGTGGCTTCACTCCCCATTGTAGTCTTTCTGAGGAACGTGGTAGAAATGCTTCATTGTAATCTAACACTGCATGGTGATCTCTACCTCCAGTGTGAAATACAAGAAACAGGAGTCTTATCACCCTGGGCTTTAAAAAGCTCAGTGCTCAAGTGAAAGCTGGTTGTCCTCTGGCCTCTGTATAGGCAATGGAAGTGAGATAGGTAGCACCAACAAAAAGTGATGTATGTTTTCTAAAATGGATGTCTGAGACAATTATATGAATTGTGTTCTGCCAATGTCAGTTTCTCTCTACTACTAAGTGAGATAGGTAGCACCAACAAAAAGTGATGTATGTTTTCTAAAATGGATGTCTGAGACAATTATATGAATTGTGTTCTGCCAATGCCAGTTTCTCTCTACTGAAAATAAAATTGGGTTTGTGAGAAGACTTGGAACTGGACAAAAAAATTTTCATTGTTGTGTCCAAATGAATCTGTAGTTGTCAATCCACTCCCAGTTTTTTCAGTGTTTTATGGCTGACCCCTGGATGTCTGAGGTGATATTTCAAAAGAATGTCTGTGTTTGTGAACATTTTAATTCCTTTATAGCTGTATGCACTTGAGCCTATATAATAGAAGTAACGGAACAAAAGCTGATTGGAAGACGGGAGTATAGAAAGGGAAATTACAGCCATTTTAGCAAGAGTACTATTATCTTTGGACACACATATTGATGTTGGAAGTATAGAATGACTAGAAACTATAGACACTCATAAAATAATAAAAATCCAGGTCATTAGATCTTTGAGCAGATAGCCTTGATGAAGAGGTAAGCACTCTCATCATTTGATTTCAGACGTCAACTTTTGCTGTAGTTATCAGCTTTTAATTCTTCCTTTTTTTCCTTCTTTATGGTAACATTGCAGTTATAGCCAGGCTGTTTTGACTATTAGCAGAAAATAGTTCTGTAATAAAAACTGTCTTATGACCTCTTTGAAAAGTTATTTTTGCTAATATTGCAAAACTTTTACAAAGAGTGTATAAATTCATTAAAATCTTGACTCAGACTGATATTTTATGGGCAGGAAAAAGTTACTCCTTTCATTTAAGAAGAATAGAATCACAATACAGGAAAAAACATTATTTTACTTACAGAGCCATTCGCATATGAATAGAGAAAATACTGCAAGTATCCAGTTTATGAAGTCATGGAAAACATGACTTCATTTTAAAAAATAAAATGTTAACGGAAAATAAAGGTCAAAGTTTTTTAGTCTTTGATCAGCATAGAAGAACCAACGTGTGTAACATTATTATAATAAATGGATTTAAAGGTGAAAATTAGACCTGAATTTTAAAGATAAATTCTGATTTTGAATTAATAGAGATCCAGTGCCAATTTCGGATATCATAGAAGAGAATTCAGCTTTCATAGAAAAGTTTAGGTTGAAAGGGACTTTAAGTATCATCTGATTCCAACAGTTTTGTACAGCAATTGTAGAAGAGGCAGGAACAGTTCATCCTTGCCTCAGATTAGTATTTATATTTATTATTTATATTAACAGTTAATAATGTTTTCTGTTTTGGGGAAAGAGTATTATTTTAATTAATTTAATTTAATTAATTTATTCCAAACTACCCTTATTTTGAATTAAAGACCAATAGAGTTAACATGGGAAAATGATGCAGTATAAGCTTCTATAAAGTACACTTAGCCAAATAACTTATTCAGCTGCACTGAAATCAATGTAGTATTTTGGCAACGATTATTTGTTGCTCTACAAACAAACTTGCATTTTCAGAGGACCTTTACCCTCTTGCTGGAGAGCAGTTATACTACTGGCACTTTTCCTCCTTTACATGCTTGTTTGATGATATGCAGCAGAGGGGTTATACTGCTGACTCAGAAAACGTGGCAAGAGGTTCCTGAGAAAAGGCATATGTCAAATGGCAGGAGAAGACACAATTGACAGTACTGTGGCAGGCCAGAATAGTCTGTTACACTCTGAGGCTACTGCGAGCTCTTTCCTTTGGTGCTGGAAGTTTGCTCATAAACTTTTTTTTCCTACTGTTTCCCATGTTATGTTTGGATTTCCCTCTTTCCCACCTGCTACTCCTTCACTTTCACTGAAAACACTGAAATATCTTAAACTTATTGAGATGTGGATACAAAATCCAACATTCTCTCCTTGAGCTCCCATGTCCATGGACTCGAATGACAGAAGGATTCATAATCAAATTAAATTGAAGTAGTAATTATAATTTGGGTGTAGAACATAACTAGCATTTTCTTGTGTTTAACTGACTCACACCTCTACATTTAATCTGAGGAACAAAGTGGAAAGGTACCAAATGGTGATGGACTTTTGCTGCCCTGTTTGGAAAATTAAAATAATCAGTTTGGCCATAATTTTTTTAAGCTACTTTGCCACATTCCAGGTGGCTCTGATTTATTGTTAAAATTATATATATATATATGACATATATTTCCAACTGGCTTTTGCTGTTAAATTGTTTTCTTTGATATAATACCCTGCAGTGTCACTATAAATTGTTAAAATGATGTCATTTTTCTGGTCAGAATACAGATTACATTGGTTTCAGTTTTTAACAATGTTTTTAATGTCTTCTTTATGGTATACCAAATGCACTGCCATAAAAATACGACTTAGAGTATTGACAAGAAAGCCTGTCATGATGACAACAAATGTCTTGATTGGGTTATGAGGGAAATGTATTCTGAAATGCTTGATTTTTCAACTTGAAATTATTTAGTATGTTGTCAAAAGTTTTAGTGCTTTTTGAGAAGAAAATCTACATATGGAAGTCTGTCTCAAAAACATTCTTCCAAAAGTTGTAAAAATGAAGCTGAATGAGAAATAAATTACTCCAGCCCATCTAGGAGCTTGAGTTATACTGTCTGTTTCTTGGCATTATGTGTCTGTTCATGCTGCAGTGTGTCATTCTTTCTGTAAGAAAGCGTAAAAAGCCTGACAGGGTGATGTCAGCACAGACAAGGTGGCTCCTGGCAGCAGATATTAAATAATGGCTGGGCGTAAAAGCTGTGAAATGCATTTGGCTAACTGATGGAAATCTGTACTGTGTGACCTCTCGTTCTAGGTGCATTAGCCTCAGCCAACAGATTCCCTGGCACAGGGATGTGAGCACGAGCTTGGAAACATGTACTTCAAGCAGAAGCACAGAGATAGCTCCTCACCTACTGCTGGCTCTTTGTTGTGCTTCTCTGGCAGGAAGCACCCCCTTAATCAGTGAACTTTTTCCTCTGGAAGAAGCAAAGTGTATTAAAGTAGGGGTTCCCAAGGTTTTGTTTCTAGAGGGCTATTTGATAGCTGGGAAGATCATAATAGAAGTCAGTAACTGTTCAATATCTGAAGGTTTCTCTGTTCCCTCCCTCCTTTATTACAAACTCCATAGGGCTGTACCTTAAGCCAGATAATTGGTCCTTTCATTTTCCCATTGTTGAAGCAAAGGCAATAGTTACCATGCTGAATGGACTGGCAGTGCCCATGGAGCAGACCTTACTGAGGCCTCTTTGGGTTAATGTAAAGGCACAGAATGAGTTGGGGCTTGGAATAGGCATTCAGTACTCCAGAATCTGTCAGGAGTGTCACCATCACCCATTCATCCAGACCCTTCCATGGGGATTGTAGGCCTCTTTTGGGAGTCTCTGGGCCAGAAGGGATCAACCTTACACACACAGCCAGGGCTACCATGCTGTCACTTTGTTAAAAAAATTGTTAAAAAATACACTTCTGTGCTTGTACAACAAATAAAACAGGGTGCTGTAATACCAGAAAACAAAAACCCACCTGTAAAACAACAGACAAAATAATTCAGACTGCTGTTCTAACATCTGGATCTGCCTTATGAATTTGCTGTTCATAAGTCCTTCCATGTATAGTTTAAACTTTTCCCTTGACAGACTTACTGCTTCTATAAGAACTGGCTCAATTTCCCTTGGTTGCTGAAGCAGGAATTCCAGACCCATTTGTTTCTCCTGTAGAGGAAAACCAACTGTTGATTCACATTTCAGGTTCTTCGCATTGCCCTAATTGCATTTGTTGCACCTTGACCTCTCTCTTTGGAATTACTCAAAAACAATATTTTCACTTGTTTGAAAAAAAGAACTAGTTAAAATCTTCCCCCTTGTTTGGGATCATGTAGTATCTCTGATAATGTGTGTGCTCTTCTGAAAAGCTCCCATTTGTACTGGTGATGCTGACTATCCTGTAACACAAGATGATCCCTCAAACCAAAGCAGCCACTTCACAAAATTGGACAAGTCCTTATGGAACAAGAGATGTTTTTAATGCAGAAGGCTATATCTCAAATAAGCTCGGAGACTGGCCATGTCTTCTACTTCCCAGCACTCATCCAAACAACTCCTGCAGCTGTTCCAAAAGAATTCATTCTCTCTAATGTCTTCCCTTTCCCCTTTCTCTGGCTAGCTTGGCCTGTGAGAGAGTGTGTGATGTCCTGCCCGGGAGGGATAAATGTGGGAGAAGAAGCAGAGCGAAGCGGCCAACAAGGAGATGCAAGTACCCTGGCAGGACCAGTACGTGCAGAAGTTACTTATAAGCCAGCCAGTGATTAGTAGATGTAAATATTCGGACTGGCACCAGCTGGGAAGCACATAGCATAAAGGCACATGTTGTCTAATCCCTGGTGGGCAGTGGGGGCTGCTCTTTGGGCCAGACCTGGTCTGCAGGCTGGCTGAAATGCAGGTCTCACAACCTAAGCTGGAGAATTAATTTTCCTTCTTGTAGAATAATGAAAAAATTGACCTTAATTTATTGAGATATTTTGGAATATGAGATACTATTGCTCACTTAGTTACTTGGATTGGTAATGCTCCCTTGTGAGATTTTTCCGGAGAGTGACATTCATCACATTAGCAAGCCATGCCTTTCCAGCTTCTCTTTCCCCTCTCTTCATTCAGCTCTACAGTGCTATTTATTCAATTAGCATTTGCTGTTCCTGTGATCTCACCTGGAATTACAGCCTCTGCTCCATGGATTTCATTTTGTGCTACAATGACTTAAACCAAGGGTGGCATTCTAGAAAAGAGTAGTGGCAAATTTTCCAATTAAAAGACATACATTGTTTTCCCATATAAAGAATACCTTTAGACTTCCTCAGAAAGTGAGTTCCAACCAGTGCTCCTATGTTACAACCTGTCCCGATGTAATAAGCTCCATCACTTATTTAAGGTTGTCAATCATATGGTATAGTTACCCATTTATCATTAATATTCTTCAGTGACATTGGCATGACAAGATTTTCTACAATTCTCCTCTATTTTCCAGGATTATTTTCCAGATGTTCAGCCAATAAAAACTGTTCTTGAAAATTAACTCAAATCTCATCCTATAGCCCTCAGTCATAACTAACACTGGTGCTATTTAGTGGAGGAAGTGTATTGAAGGGCACTGGAGTTAGTGGTTTGTGGTCCTGTTCCTGCACTGATCTTTTTCAACAGAAGTAGGCAATCCTTTTTAAAATACCCAAACCTCTCTCTCTCTATTTTTTTAAAATTTCTGTTGAATAAATTCCTATGTGTTATGTATAAGTTACCTCTATTTTATGCTTTCTATTTTGGTTGCCTTCTGTAAGTTACTACTTAGCCTTACTGTTTTCCATTTGATCACATACAAGGCTCCCTGTGGGCCCAGCTTCCTCTGTGCTGATCTGATATTCTCCAGCCAGCGTACCAAGTGCGCTTTCTTTTCCTATCTGGTCTGATTGCTGAATGTTACATGTTTGTGATTCTTTTTAGTATTGCAGTGACTCTTTGACCCGTGCTAGCAATGAGGTAATTTTGTTCCAGGATAGCCTGTGCTGTCACGTCCCACACTCAGAGATTTCTGTGGCTGGATGCCTGAGATGACTTTATACATCTCTACAGGCTTTTCCAACTTTTCATTTCTCCATGGGTATTTTGGTACAAGAAAAAACACAGAGGGAAATTCTACGTAGCTTCATTCTATTCTCAGATTGTCACGTCTAGCTCTTAATGACCATTCTTTCCTAAACAGAGCATTTTTCCTGGGCATTATGATCAAGGGAATGAAAATAAATGCTTGATGGTTAATGCTGCAGCCTTTTGAGACTACCTGCAATTGCACTGTCCACACAGAGCAAGGAAACACAATCATTATACTATGAGATTTAAGAGTTACCAAGCTCATCAAGTTGGTAGAGTAGTGAACGAAAAGTTAGAGGAACTAGTCTTGAACTTCTCCAAGAAAGTCAATCTCAAAGTACAAAAAGAACTTAATGAATTTCCTGGGGAGCTAATAAATTCATATTAATAAATATGTTTGGACAAAAATACAAATGTTAACACACTTCTGACTTCTGGCAACAAAAGTGTGGGGCTGGAGTCAATGTCATTTTACTGTATCTGTGTTCAAGAAAATAACACAAAAGAATCTGATTTTTTGTTGTTAAGCTGGCAGTACACAGGCTCACATTTCCAGAGTTCTGGAAAGCCAGACGTTCTTCTTAGCTGAAGAATATTAAAACAAGACAGCTTGAACTCTGCTTTAGACCCAGGAGTGTAAATCTGGAATAAGTTCACTGATTTTGATGAGGATACTTTGGATTTACACTGGTGACTGAGAATAGAACTTGGCTCTGTACCTTATGCTTCTGCTGGTAGTAAAAAACGTGATCCTAATACAGATGTGGAAGTGATCACAGGGGTATTTTCATACTGCTTCTACACTTAATTTTAAATGTAGATTTTAAGACTGTAGGTTAACATCCATTTTGCAGAAGAGTACCTTTAAGTGGCCTGATAAAGAAGATCTGTAACTAGAGTAGCAATCTACTGCTATCTTGGCTCAGAGAGCTTTCCCGTGTGGTCATTCTGCATGAGAGAAAATTCAGAAAATATTGATCTTTTTTTTTTTTTATAAGTTTAGGAGTATAATGTACAGAATACTTTGATAGCAATAAACAAAAGACTATATGTAGTTGGAGGAACCGAAAAATCCTGAATAGTTTTTATTGTATCTCCTCTTAGCTATTAGGTAGATTATTACAGATTCTGACATGAACAGAACATGAACTTTTGAACAGCAGCATTTCCTTTCTAGCCCAAATCTGTATTATTGCAAGCAACTAGTTTGTTACATTTACATAAAGCTGCATAAACCTCATGTGTGTTTTGACAAGATCTCTTTTAACGTGCTTTGGAATTCTTTCAGTCAATAAGCTAGAACCAGATCTAGCCTCCAAAGGCAGTATTCTGTATCTTGCTATGATTGCCCAGTTGTTTACTTCCTACAGGCTAACGAGTTCTTCAGAAACCCTTACTGGCATGACAGATCCAAAGACAGTGTAGTTTAAAGTGGTACAAAAATGGGAAGATTCTAACAAGCATCAAAGCCACTAGATTTGTATTGTGTTCCTATTGTTTAGTAATCATTGAGGGGCAGTAGATCCTTCCTGAGCTGGCTAATTTAAATGAAAAACACAGAGTTTTAAAAACAAATGGGAAGATGGAAAAGAAAGTTGCAGTAGAATGTTCAAAGGAGTTTTCAATGTCATGGGTGCCCAGCTGCCTCTGGCTGCATTGGAAGTCTCATTACGAGAGCTGGAAAACCCAAAATCTCAGCATCTCCAAACTGATAAAAAAAGTTGAGAGTCAGAGACTAAATAGATCATGATTTAGATTTACTGTGCTTCTGTCTCTGACTTTAGCTGGGAAAACATGCTTGTATGCTTTGATTTTTTTCTAGAGACAGAGAAGGATCAATACAAGGATCATAAAAGAGCATATTTTACTTCTTACACACTTTGATAATCCCTATTCTTAGCTGTAAGCTGATGCTAGTATACTTAAAATATCTTAATGTGTTAATTAAACAATTCCTTAAATGCTATGAGATAATATTTTTTTAGGGTTTAAAGAATTGATATGAAAAAAAAAAAACAACCAGTTTTGCTGATGAATGTTCATGAATCATGAATTCTCTCTGGCTTTTCTCCAACTCTGAATGCTTAACTGTTTGAAACCAAATGATTATGTTCCAGTCCATTAATGCACTTACTGTTTATGTAATATTTCAGGGATATGAATGGCTTTGTGAAATCAATGAAATCACTTACAAAATTAAAATAACTAGGAAGTGCCTGGGATACAATTTAGCCCACTTTACTCTGCACCAACAAGATCATCAGTTCTTTGTTTGTTGTTTCTTTCAACTTTTATTTTCCATTGCTCTCCCAATGCAGGGAGAGCCTCTTCCCAACAGGAAGAGGCTAACTTCAAAAACGTGAGCTTCTTTTAAAGCAGAAAACCATGCCTGGGTTACATAAAAGAACTGAGTGAACAGGAAATGAACAGCAGAATGAGCAGGGCTTTTATTGATGTAATTTGAAGTTTTTTTAAGAATGTCTATTTCTAATCAAGGGTATGTTCAGTCACACAGATGGCACATCTGATTTATATGATATTTCTTGAAAGTTATTTATATGAAAGTCCATTAGTATTCTGGATTCTGTTTATATTATGAAGGCTTTCCCACATGTGATTGTTGGACAGGCTTAATGGCTACACAACCATCAGCACAGCACAAGTACATTAAAATACATACAACTTCCTGCATGATCAAAGTCTGACATGGATGAAACCATAAACACAAGCAAGGCCAGCATACCTGTGTAATCTCTTTGCCTTTCATTCGCTCTATTCGTAGCTGAAAAAGATCCACAGAGTATATCCAAGCATTGTCCAGATATTGCCACTTTGTTTTTATTTTCTCTGCATTTCTGAGGGGGATATTAAGATCTTTTACCAGTTGTGCTAGTTTTAGAGCGTAAAAGTTGCTGGAGTTGGCAAAGCTCTTGTCAAACTTCCTTGGTACTTCTGTAATAACAAAAAGTGATTTAGTGACCACGGGCCTTTGCTGAAGATAGGATTTTATCAACTTCCATGCTTACTGACAACTATATGACTGCATCTTAATGATAATTCAATGATAAGAGAGTCAAAAAAAGAAAACTGAATTTCAGTTTTCCTCAGTAGCCTTCAAACCCAAATACTGTTCCTTGTGTTCAGACTGTAGCTCAAGTAATACTATGGTCTTTTTGCTTTTGGATGTGTATTTATTTAATGTTTTCCTATTGGTATATATACTAAACACAATCCAGAAATGTAGTGGGGCAATTAGTAGTGCTTCTTGAAATGCAAGTCATAATTTGCCAATATTCAGTTAAAGACTAATAGAATCCGAATATAGCCACCAGGAAGAACTATCATGATTATTAACTGATTAACTGATCATTCATCAGAGTGAGGAACAAAAGAAAGGACGTATGTTTTTCTTGCACCTAGACTAATGGGTTTTCTCCAAAATACTTCAGTTAAATTCTTCAGTCTCATCAGCCAGAGTTTGCATTTAACTACAAAAGCAGCTATTACTCCATATACTGAAAGCATAAAATGAGATACATTGAGGGTAGGATCAATACCTTATTTCATTTTCAGAGGCTCTACTGCTACATAATACTATTGGCAAGTTAGCTTTAAGGAGAAAAACACAAATCATACCAAATCCCTTTGCATTGGAAATGACATCCAAGAAGAGGAGACCGAGTATAGACATGGCAAACCCACCTCTTTAGAAAACTACCTTGCCAGCTACTTTTAATTTCAAATGATTTATAACAAATCTTAGTGTGAGGCATTTTGGAAATCCAGTGCTGAAACAAAAGTAGCATTAAAATGGCTTCAAAAAGCAAGTAATTTAATTTCTGTTTTTATTTAGTAATAAAAACTGAATCCACAGGATTATGCAAATGGATGCCCACTAATAAACCTTTACGTTCAGACCTGCTGCTATAGAAAAGGTTATGTCAGTTCTGAGTTGGTGCAATGTTTATGGCATCTCGGGCATGCAGCAGAGTGCTTTTAATATTTTACTGATGTAAAGAATTCTTAATGTGAAAGTCCAAATTTCTTATCTTTTTATAATGTGTGGCTGACGTCAGTCAGAATGCTGAAATCCATAGACTGGCATGTGATGCTCTGAATATCCTGGAAGCATGGAATAAGCTTTGTGACCAGATCTTTGTTCTTTTACAAATAAGTCTTTCAGGCTCAGTTCTACCATTGCATCAGCAAAGCTTAGGCTAACAATGTCATAAAAGTCTAGTAGGAAGATTCTACTTCTTCTTCCTCTTCTTGTCCTTTTTACTTGTCCATTTGTAGCCCTTTTGTTTCATCTTTCTCTTCCTCTTGTCTGTCCCTTAGATAATCAAGTAGGGTCAAAGAACAGAAAGAAATCTTGCAATGCATTCAACTAAGAGGGCTAGCTAGTAACCTCTCCACCCTCATTTATTTTTGTTTTTACTTGGTAAATCTCTCACAGTAGGAGCTGTCTCCTCCCCTGGTTTGTAAAAGACACAACCCTGGAGGGGGTCTTTGGTAATGGCTGCCATCACTCCTAAAATAACAAGTGCTGAGTTTGATTCAGAATGGCAAGTTTGCAGATCATGTGCTGTATATTCTAAGTTTCCAAACTTATTTCAGTTAAAGTGAAAGGGAAAGTCTTTCAATCTTTTCCTTAAACAACTGAATGAACATTTCTCAATTTCTATTAGAACTAGTAGGCAAATTTCATGAGCTGTTGGGGTACAATGAAACAAAACTAAATAATGCTCCAGTGTACAATCTTCGTCTCTGTTTCTATCTATATTTGGGCAGCCCTTTACTCACTGGCTGGTCTGAACATTTTTCTGACAACTAACTTATTCCTGAAGATTTTTAGATCAGCACAGAAATGCCACAGCAACTCTTTTCAGTTTAATTTCAATATACTTGTACAGAAAAGTTGTTATATTACATAGACAAATAAAACTATCAAAATGTATATAATCTTTTCTGCAACTCATATGTTCTTCCCTTTCAAGCTTTCTGACTACCTCATTGATTTTATCACTACTGTTCCCACTCATGACAAGCCATGCCATTCCTTAAGCTGAGGCAACCTGTAAGAAAAGCTACCCAAGGATTTACCATGATAAATGGTGTGGTGTTGTGAGCTACAACCCCTTCCTTGCCAGAGAAGCTGAAGTATCTGTGATAGGTTGCAGGCTACTGAAGGGAAAATTTTCAAGTGTAGCTGCTTATATGTTGTGAGATAGTCCTGAATGTCAAAGATGAGAGTTCATAACTTGGTCACTGCCCATGGTGCAGCCTAGGACCTCCTGCTCTGTGTTCTCCAGTCCTGCCACAAGCCATGCCTGTTTTTTTCCAGTTTGATCTCTTGCCTGTTGTGCTTCCTCTTTGAGTTGCTATTCTGTTGATTTGGATGAAATCAGCAGGGTTTATGACTGTCTCCTGTGAGCTCAGAGAGACAGCCTTGCTGGTGTGAATAATTCTCTTTAATCCTCCTAATTACTGCTAATATTTGCTTTGTTTTGTAACTCCTAGCCAGAGTTTACATGAGGAGACTGCTAATAAAGCTGCACACCATGAGGAGTTCTTGTGCATGCTCTCCTGCTGCGTCTAATTTTTACTTCATTCTCAGTAAACAGATCTTGTCTGGGACAAGTGTGGCCTGAAAGATGACACGTAGCGCACTGATGCTTGTCTGGGTTTGAGGAAAATGCATGACCAGTTGAAGTCATTCCCTATCTGCGGCTGCCGATGGTATCAGATTCCCCTCACACACAATCTCCTCTGAGTGAGCAGCCAAAGCCAAACTTCTTCAAGGTACAGGCCAGATCACGGCTGTGTTGCTTAATTTCCTATCCAGCATTTAGTTCCCCTCATTTTCCTCATGGATTGTTCCAACCTGCCAGTCCAACCACGTGATCCATTGTGCAGCCAGCTGGCTTGAGTACAGTCAGAACCTGGTCAATATTTGGAAAGAAGTACAGCATGCTGCCTGATTTCAGTTGAAATAATGGAATATCCAGAAATACAACATGAGTTTTGAAGAAGTTGCTCAGCTAGTCTTTTGCCAGATTGGTTAACAATGACCCTAGCCTATGTGTCAGCATAGTGCTTCTAAAAGAGAATAATTCAAGGTAATCCTCCAATCCTGGTCCTTTTTTCTGCAATGTTGTTTCAGGTACCTTTCCAGAGGTAAGCTAATGGCCTTTCCCTAATCAATTTCTCAACAGAAAAAGAAAAAATAATATAAAAAGAAGTTTCTAAACATCAGAAGGCACTCTACAAATGATGGAGAATTAGGACATCCAGAGAGACTTTGCAGCTTCTTCCTTGGAGATCTTCAGAATCCGCAGGGATTTGTTCCTAGGCCACCTTCTCTGGGTGTCCCTGATGAAGCAGGAGGACTCAGGTCTCTGCCAACCTCAGCTGTTCTGTCATCCTGTGGAATGCTATAATGAAGTGGTTGCAGGATAATGTGTAATTCTACAACTATGCCTCTCCATGTCTTGTACAAGGCCTAGGTCCTCAATTGCCCTTTGCATTTTCTGCCTGACCTTCTGAACTCCACTGTAAAGAAACCAGAATGGCAGGTTGTATAGATAAATGCCTTTTTTAGTGTGAACAACAACAACAGCCAACAGCCTTGTACTACAAGATGAAACAGAAGGAAAAAAAATCAAAAGGGAGAAAGGAATGATCTGTCACCTTTTCTTTCTGATTTCCTTAAATTTATTTAAGAATTTGTAGCAGTGCTCTTTCATTTCTATTTTACTTTGGACTTTGGTTTTAGTTTGTCTGCTCCTGTAGGAAAGTACAAAATATGCTGCTCTTAGCTTTCATTTGGCAAATCAGAACTCTGTATGAAGTTTTCAGTTTTTGTTTCCCAGTCATTCATTGAAAAAGTTACAAAGAAAGCTGCATCTAAGCCAGATGATACTATGAAAATACAGTAAAATAGTAAGAAACTCAGAACGTTGGACATAACACTGGAGCAGCAACATAAGAAATTTCTACTTATTTCTGTAGAAATATTAACATTTATCTTGCTCAACCCATAAAACTAGTGATGAACAAAATATTTATCATGTATGCTAGACATGCAGTGATTCTATGGTGTGAATAATAATGAAAATAACTCTGAGGACTTTAAGAATTCTGGACAACATCTAATACAGTATGGTGCAATCTGCCAACTGTATCTGGCATGAATATGCATCTCACATGTTGTCCCACTGATATTTATGAGCATGTTCCTGTGCTGCACTGGGTCAAGGAAGTCAGGGGTTTAGGATTTTCTTATGTAACACACCATGCTGACATGAGTGGATTTGTAGTACAAAACCATCGGTAGTGACATCTTAACGTCCACAGAATGTGCATTTCAAAAAGATTTTACTTCCAAGTAAGTCTGCCTTTATGGCTGTTGGACTGTAGAGAACATATGGCTTTAACTTAAAAGGACTCCAGATTGTGTCTTTATACCACCTCACAATGTAAATCCAAGCATTTGGACATGACCAAAGGTCAGCGCAGCAGTAGGCTGCTGTAAATACATGAGACCATTCAGAAATGTTATACTCCACCACAGGATATGCCAGGTTGATTCCTAGGAAGGCTTCTCTGCCAGAATATCGTGGCAACCATTAATATATTAAAAAAAAAAAAAAGAAAAAAGAAAAAAGAAAAAAAAAAGTAGTTTGCATGGCTTTACATGATAGACAACAGGGTGTGACAAATGTTTTTCTGCAGGTATCTTGGGGCAGAGAAAATACCTGGGCTATATTATAGCAACATTAATTCTATGTTATAATCTACATTTGTAGTTAAATTTAAATTCTGCTACACTTGCAAACTCAAAACTCTGACTCCCTTATTTTTATACATAGGAGTCTGTCAAAAGACTGGAATAGTGAAAAGAAAGAGAAACTTTCAAATAACATTGAGGGTGGAATGGGCCACTGTTCTAACCTGAGTACTTCTTGACCTGAATTTATGAACTAAAAATAACAGAAAAAAATCGAGGCTGCAGATGCTGTATAGGAGCACCAATGAGCAGCTGCTCTCTTATTTTCTTGTCATGCTTTCTGCTTTCCATGCCACAGTCACTTCTCTTACCCTCTAACTAGTTTCTGGCAAATCAGTATTAATCAGCCCACTTATGAAGTATGAAATTTGTTGATTTTTTAAATAATTGAATGAGATCCTTGCTCAGCTCTTGTTGACTTCACTGCAAGGATTTTATCCCTTGAATCTTGAAAAATACAGTGACTTTGGTATTACTTGTTTCCCTAAAGGCAAACAGGTTGCGTTATTAAATTACCTCATCACTTTTATATTAATGAGTGGGATTTATTCACTAATAAGAATGAATACACTCACTAATGCTGTCACACAGCTGAGAAGCATAGTGAAAAATCAAAGTGGGATGAATGTCTTTCAGAAAAAAAACATTTACAATAATTCATGACTGAGGCCTAATTCTTGCCAGAATGTTTTTATAATCAATACTAAAAAAAATAAGATTACAGTGATAAAAAAAACTCTGACCAATGAGTATAGAGCACACACATGTGACTAGTTAGGTTATCTGACTATGCTGCTAGCTGTAACCCACTTCAGCTTAATCATTCACTATAATATCGAAAACCATCTTTGAAGTCTGTTCTGAAACATATCATCTCTTGCGCAATGTCTCCTATTTTCCTGCCCCCTCTAAATTCAATTAATAGAAAACCAAATAATTCTATCATTCCCATGGTTAATGCTCACTTTTTTCTGAAACCTATGTGTAAGAAATCTGCCATCAATTCTTTGTTGATACATATCTGAGTTGCTTGAAGTAATGTTTCTCAATTACAGCAACAAAGAAATATTAAAAATGAAAAGTTTTGATCAAGAGACATCAATTCATTGAAAGCATATTGTTCCTCAGGACTGAACTTGAAATGAAATGAAATGAAATGAAAGAAATAGAATGTTATGTTTTATTTCTTTATTTAGGAAATATTTATTTTGCAGTAATAAAATGGACCTCAGTTCTAGTGATCATTGGCTGAGAAATATCTTTGTACACATAAAAAATGCAGAGGTTAGGGGAAAAAAATAAATTAGAAGGGAAGGAGAGGGAAAGCAAGGACAGGACAAGGGTGGGAAAGGAAGAAAAAAAGAATGAAACTAATTGCTGTAATTCCAAAAGTGTCAAAAAAGTTCACAAATAATGTATGTGTGTGTCTGTGTGTCCTTCTGTACATTGGTCCTAAATACTTCTATTCTTGTGAAAAACCATCTCTCCAACCTTCTATTCAAATTTCAGACTTTTAATTTCTAGTAACCATTTTCTGTTAGTGACAATGGAAACAAAGTGGCAGTCATATTTTTATAGGATCTGGAAATTAGAGATTTCACAGGCCTATCTTGTGTAATTTTATAGCCGTCTTATTCATCAATTAAGCAATAAAACCTAGAGGAATTGGGTCATGAAAAAGCATAGCTTCTGCAAAATTTGTCTTATGAAAAGTACAGTTGAAATGGATCAGTTGATATATCTTAGCAAACAGTGCATTTTCTGTTATTTTACTATACCATGAAATCCATAAATGTTTAAATTGCAAATAAAGCAGGATCTGTAACTGGAGATTGCTACTGGGATACCATGTGAATGAGAGAGCCTTAGATCTAATTAAAAAATGAGCAGAATCTTGGATATGTAAGTGGCACTCGGTAGAGTTACGTACCTATGTTTTTTTTATAATATTTTTAAAGCTGGGTGTCATCTTTTGTGAACGGCATTACCATAAACCTTTTTAAGTTTGTTGCAGTGGTCAACATCTAACAAATATATATATGAAACTAGGGGAATAGATCACATTAGAAGGTACAATGTTGCATTAATTTTTTATTTGATAAAATTTTCCAAAAAGTGTAGTTTCATGCAAAGTAAGCACACATTCATACATATTCCCACCACTGGACTACTTAATGAACTACTAAACCTACAGCTCCAGATAAAAAAGATAAACCCACAGCTCCAGATAAAAAAGAAAAATAGTTTTGATTATCAACCTGAGTTCACATGATTATTTGCATGTGAGTATAGGCCAATTGACTGCTATTCATCCATAGAACTGGTAAATTTGGGATGAACTTTATGACTGACAAGCTCTTTTTTCCACAGTGTTAATGTTATGTAGCCAAATAAGTATTTGTAAAAGTAATACTACTGTTATTAGCTTAGTAAATGTGGTATGATTTTCAGTTTCTAGAAGTGTAGAGATGTGTGTGTGAAACTTAAAACATATTTTTAAATTGTGTTCAGTGTTCTTGCATTATTCTTTTCTCTTGTAATTTATAACCTCAGTGCTGATGTGCATTTGAAGCATTGTCAGTTATCCCTGCGAACTGATATGGGAGATATTTAATTCCATGAATTCATTAAAGATGTTAAAACCTTTATGTGTGACTTAACATCAGTTTAAACTGAGAGCCGCTTCTTGGCCTGCCAGCATGTATTTCAGATGTATCATATTAAAGTCAATAATAGGCAAAAGCCTTCTTAGGTGAAATGCAAAAGAAATTATGTTAAAACCCAAGGCATTACAAAAAACAAATTGGTTAAAAGGTAGTAGTGGAAAACCATATTGAGCGAGGTGCAGTTCCTGTGCTTTTCGTGTCTATGAATTCAGGCAAATGATTCTGATTTTGATACTGTCTCCCACGACATCCTTATAACAAAGCTGAGGAAGTGTGGGATAGATGAGTGGACAGTGAGGTGGGTTCAAAACTGGCTGACTGGCAGAGCACAGAGGGTCGTCGTTGGCGGTGCAGTCTGGCTGGAAATCTGTAACCAGTGGTGTCCCCCACTAAGTATTTGTCCCAAGAACAACAACAGCCAAAACAAATAACCCTGATTATAGAAGGAAAATATTCAGTCATGTGATAGTAGTAAACCAATAATTTTAAATCAGAGTAACAATTTGCACACCTATATGAACTGCATCCAACACCTTATCATTCCAATAACTCCCAGTTCACAGCTTCTTTGCTACATTTCATTGAACTAAAAAGATCTTCATTCCTGTGCTTTGGCTCTTTCACTTCCTTACATATGTGCTGAGTTGGCTCCCTTTACCCCTGTATTTGAGGATAAGTACATTTTTTGTCGCTCACTTTCTAGCAAACACTAAGGACACTAAGGGAATGGCCTCAAGTTGCGACAGGGGAGATTGAGGTTGGATATTAGGAAAAATTTCTATTCTGAAAGAGTGGTCAGGTGCTGGAATGGGCTGCCCAGTGAGTCACCATTCCTAGAGATGTTCAAGAAAAATGTAGATGTAGTACTAAGGAACACAGTTTAGTGGGCAACACTGGTGGTAAGTGGAGAGTTGGACTAGATGATTTGATGTCTTTTCCAACCTAATGATTCAGTGAACCTGTAACTTGGAATTTGGCCGCTCTCCAGGAAATAGTTGTATTTTTCAGTTGTCTTGAGACATTTGTCTGTTCATCGAATTTAATTATTTATGGTCTTCCAAACTTCTGGCTTAAGCATGTTGAGGACAGGGTACTCAGTGTTCTCAGGGTACTTTATATGCATACTGTAAGTTTTAGAATTAAAATATATGGGTCTTGAGTGTGTATCTCTTTGTTTTTAAAAGACAGTGATCATCTTGGATGTGTGCTCATACATGTTACGCCTCTGGAAGTGTTTAAGATCAAGAGATTATGACTTAGTTCTTTTCCCTGTGTGTGCAGGAAGCCATCCTCTAGCTCTGTTATGCTTTCAAACTCAGACGCAATATCAGCAGTAATGCCTAAGACAGGATCTGATAATAATGTTCCAGAATATGGGTCTTGCACATCATGCTATTAATTTATCAATGAATTCCTTAACAAAAGAGGCTTTTAGGAAACCTATGTCTCAGAAGACTACGAAGGGTTCTCCATCCACACAACTGCAATATTACTGGTTTTGTGGAAGAGTTGCATAACTCAAGGCATGTAAAATGCAAGGCTTCTTTTTTTTGAAACTGTGATTTCTTTATAACGTTTGTATCCTAGCAAAGTGTAATTTAGCTAGTTGTGTTGGAAATAACATCTGAGAGGTAACTGGCTTTTAAATTATATGAGCAATAAGAGCTCATAGCTTCAAGCCCAGAGAGAGTAGATTTAGGTTAGATATAAGGAAAAAATCTTTTACAGTGAGAGTGGTGAGGCACTGGAACAGGTTGCCTGTGGTTGATGTCCTGTCCTGAGAGACTTTCAAGGCAAGGCTGGGTAAGGCTCTGGCAACTTGATCTAGCTGTAGTGTCCCTGTTCATTGCAGGGGAGCTGGACTAGATGGCCCCCAGAGGTCACAGAATCACAGAATCACAGAATTGTAGGGGTTGGAAGGGACCTCCAGAGATCATCGTGTCCAACCCAAAGTCCTTTCCAACTCCAAGGATTCTAAGATTCCACCAATGCTTAGGAACTGAACTCACTCTACTAACTTAACTTGTAAAACCCCCATAATGTTGACTTGGCAGCTGTCTTAGCCAAGGTGTGTTAAGAAGATTTGTTTGTTTTTCTGACTTTGTTAAACAGTATGAACATATACTGCATCTGGAGATTAGAAATTGTTGAGACAGAGTGAAAGAACAAAGGAAGAAGGGACAGGACTACAAATCCTGAGAGCACAAGTTTGTGTTACTGTATATGTTACTAAGGAAATAATATTTTAACTGGATTTTTAAAATTATATCTTGTTGCACACTGTGTTCTCTTCTTTCCTTATTACTGATGATTAACCTAAGATAAGTAAAATTGAAGAGGATAATACTTTCACTAAAAGGAAACTGTCATAGCAGGGATAGATATTGGAGGGTGCAGATGTTAGAAATTAAGAGACAGTTAAGAGTATCACACTTGCACATAGGCTGAATTAGTAAATATGTTTGGTACCAAAGCCAGAAATACATTTGCTCTGGAGTCTTTCTATAGTCATTAAAAAAAGACAGATTTCAAGACAGATTAAAACCTGCAGTGAACAAGAAAAGGCTCATCTGACACAGTAACTATATGGACATGAAAACCCATGCGGTGTTGAAAGATAGGAAAGCTGTGGTTTTAATTGCATTGACTTTTAGTGAAAGAATGTGGCCTTAATATCTGCTATCAACAAAGGAACTCAAGACGTATTAACTCACTTCTTTAGAAACTGCTTGTGTGTAGCTGCCTGAGAAGGTAGCAGATGCAAGCGTAGATTAAGAAAACTTGATAAGTTAATGGAGTAGCATCACTTAGAAAATGAGTAGAAATGAACAGAAAATGCATATTAGAAGGCCACTGAGACTAAGAAAGTGTAAGGCAACTGTCAGTGCTCACAAGTGAGTGAGGTCACAAATTATGTTCTTTGAATTACAAATGGTGAATGTTTCTACTGCTCTGTGTTGCTGTTTTTTCAGAAATATAACCATATTCTGTTTCCATGTTGTCTAAAGGGCTCTGAACTTTTGTCCAGCATCAGATATCCTACGTATTGAATGAATAGAAAATGCATCTTCAAAGATTTAACTCCTCTGAAGTACATGTACTCCAGAATAAGAATCATTTTTTTCTATTAATTATGTAGAATTTAGAAGTCATTTTATAGGTTGAGGTGTAAATTTGGTGGGATGGATCCTGTCCTGAGGCCTGAATCTTCTGCCAGGAGTCATTTATGTCTTTGGAATTAGTAAGGAAAATAGACTGCAGGAGCACTTGTTTGGAATCAGGAACTACACTGATCTGTAATGCCTTTGGGTGCTGCAACAAGAATAGGGCAGATGATTCCAAGAGAAACATCCACCACAGAGAAAAAAGTGGTCATTTTCCTAACTTAGATACTGCACTTGATTGAGAGGAATCCAGATCTTAGTCTGCAAAGAACCTCCTATCTTTAAAATACTGAGAACTATTCAGAAGATGTCTCCATCTACAGATGAAGTATTTTGAAATTAGAATTTTCTGACACTTTTATTATTGATATCACTAGACCAACACTCTGGAAAGAAAAAAATATTTTATATAATTTTCTGGGGAGGTAAGAAATGAAGCGTTACTTTCCAGTAGAGGGAAAAAAAATCAGTCTTTGGAGCCAGGTTCAAGACTTTAAAGAACTAACTGATAATTTTTGAGTTTTGAGAGTTGCTGAGATTGTGTTAGTTACCTTAATCACATTTCAGTTTTTTTCTGTCTTCTGTGGTAGAATATATATAGGGATGTTTGCAAGTATCCTGGATACTGAAGAACTTAATGAGCCATTTCTTCATATTTCAAAGGGAAACCAATGGAGAAAACCTGATGTTCTCCAAAAACAGCTGAAATAATGTTGCTGTGCTGATATTCTCCTGTTAGTATTATGCTTTTCCTTTGTGTGCTTCTTTTTTAGGTAGAGAAACAGACTTTTAACAAGTTAGTGCTACTAATTTTTTATAAGTGAAAAAAAAGAGCAGCAATACATACAATATAAATTATCCATGAATTTCTCAAGAAGGTTGATCAGGAGACATTAGGCTGTGTTAGGAATCACTTGACAGAATTTTATTCTTTTCTTTATATGTTATTAGTATATTTCTATTTGCATGACTGCTTATTACCTGTGTGACATTTACTGGCAGTTTAAATCCTGTTTCTAATATGCACTCATATATCTGTATCTGATACTGCTTCAATTGATTCAGCAGAATCTGAAGACTTGTGGAGTTGAGTAAAATGAGCTCTGTTCTCCTTCTAAAGCTAGCACCTGTCAATTCAAGATGAGTATGATTGAGAAAGCAGCTGTTTGCATCATCCTGAACAGATATTGAATTATATGGCCCAGCAAAAGACATCATCTGCAGTTCTGATACTGTACGTAAAAAAATACTGTGTGAATATTATTTTGGAAAAATCTTTCCTGAAAGCTGAAAGAGTCAAACTTATTGGTGCTTAATTTATTCTGTGGAAACATTAAGCTAGGTTACCAGTAGCAAATATGTCAATAAATGTTTAACAGAGTGAGTAGAGAGCATGAAGAAGAAAACAAGGCTCTACCAATGAAGACAAAATGTTCATCCTTTTGAGTTCAGTGGCAGAAAGCTATATTAATGTAAAGATATCACTAGTAATGAAGGGATCAAAGCGATAGTCTGATTGAAATAGCAGAATAACTCATTTTTTTCCAACTCCTGTAAAGCTTCCAGAAGGTTAATGATGAAGTGCAGACTTTGTGTATGGAAGACTCAAGTCTAGACGTGTATGTTACTATGGAGAAATAGTTGACTTTTTTTTCTGTGAACAATGAAGACTATTTTCTAAGGTGTTTCAAAACTTATCACTGAATGGAATGAAGCTCTCATCCTTCTTATATTAATTCCTTTTGTGGTATTTCCTGAACAGGAAGAGTAAGTGTTTCAACTTCCATCTGGATGAAGTTCTGAAATACATCAAAGATACTTACCAGAACTTGATGTAGATAGGTTTAATGGAAAAGAAGTTTCATAATCATGCAAACATTCCCTGTTACAATAAAAGATTCACAATCCAATATACTTTACAGTAAAATTTCCATCTGATTTACTGGCTTACTCTGTGCAGTTATTAAAACACTGACCAATAGGTGAGTAACTGTGGATGCTTACATTGGTGGACATATGTAAATCCTCTGCATTGAAACTTGCATTACAAGATATTTCTGGGACTGATATTAATGTAAAAATGTATGCTGGAGTCTTTCCATTTCTAATGCCTGTATAGAAAACTAGTATGGAGAAAATAAAAAAGAATTTGTTTTAGATCTTCCTAAAATAAACTTGCTGTGAGTCTTCCCTTCCTCTTTTGGAAGTCCTAGTAACCTCTCTAAGATGAAGCTAAAACCAGTAATCTCTTTTTGTTTTCAGGGTTTGTGATGACATGTGATATTCTGTACACTTACTACAAATTTTTACCAACCAAAACTGTAAAAAACCCTAAAATTTGCTTTTAAAAATCACTATGTATGTCCTCACAGCATTTCTTTATTATTTATTCTTAATTATAATTTCAGTACAGGATGCTGCTGCTTCTTGTTAATCACGGACTGTAAACAGATGATATGGGACACCCCTCTTTCTCCAATTAATGTGCTAGAAAGAGACATTCTCAAAGGGAAGGCATGGGTACCAGCAGGTCCAGTAAATCCAGCATGCAATAATGGAAGGATTAGATTGTCTCATATTGCCATCAAAAATATTTTCTTAGCTTGCTTTTTCAGCTGGCTAAGATTCTTTGCCTTAGTTCTGTTGAAAACAAATTCATCTTGACCCTGAAAGCATTGATGAATTCCTGGCCTTTTTGTTATTACAAATGGTTGCTTTTTAGAGGAAAAACAGTGGCAAAAAGAGGCATTGTAGAAATGTTATCTTAACTGGTAGACCATGGGAAATTCAGGTTTGGGTGAAACTTTTGCTGTCACTGCAAGGTGGGAGGATTTTAATTCTACTGATTTCTGTTACTTTCAAATTTCTTTAAATAGCCTCTGTGGTCTATGTAAACTCTGCCTGGACAATGTGTCTGTGTTTCCTATTATTTCATGAGGTTCGTTATTAACACTGCACGTATTAAAGCAGGCTGTAACAACCGCGGAGACACATCTTTGTATACTGACGTGTTAATTTGTGAATTCTTTTTAACTAACCTCATTAAAAAATGACCTTTGGAAATAAAAGCTTATCAATTCCTTTTTTTTTTTTTTTTTTTTTTTTCTGAAAGCTTTTAAGATTTTTTCATGCTTGGCATTCCTGAACCAATGGAAATGTAGTGTGAAATACTATTAGTCAGGAAGTTACAGGAGAATCTTGAAGGGCAGAAACATTTTAAAGAGATTTAAAAGATTGAAAACCACAGCCATAGTAGTTTCCTTCATACCAGAGATTTCCAGGAAAGTTGAAGCAGACACAGGGGACAGCTGGACAGTCAGGGGCTTGGAATATCTAGCAAGTTTATCTAGAGATGTTTTTGTGAGTCCATAAGAGAGAAGATGACCAGTGGGACTGAGATCATCTATCCCTAATGGAGGTCCTAAGGAAGGCAGGACCAGACTCTCCTCAGAGGGATGCAGTGAAGAGATAAATGGCAAGGGTCACAAGCTGAAGCAAGGGATTTTCTTTAGATATAAAGGGGGAAAAAAAAGAGAAAAATATGATGGTCTAAAAGATTTCACAAGGTATTTTTAACAGTCAAAATCTTTCTGTAGTAAGTAGGCATTTAAGTTCCCTTTGGATTTCTACGGCTTCTAATTATTTCTTCTTGAAGTAATAACTCTGAGAGTTGGATATGAATATTTCCCAAAGATATGGTATACTTATACCTATTAGACAAAGGCTGAGCATGTTTTCTTATTAGTCAGTTTGTCACAAGTATTTCAGCCTCATAATGAAAAAAACAAAAACAAACCAACCTGAAAAAAAATATTAAAGATGGGAAAATGCTTAAAATTGTGCAAATGAGGGACTTTTAAGTGACTTATTATAAAGAGACTAATTAATTTTCCATAAAAATCAATGCATCACAGCCTGGGTGTGAATCAAAATGTTGAAGTAAGTTATCTACAAGCATAATTTTAGGAAACGCTACATGTGAATTTTCAAGTTGTTAGGCTCTGCTATTTAGTGGGTTATTTTAAACTCTTCTGTGAATGTTCCCAATACAGTACATGGGGTCTCTATGAGGAACTGAAAGGAAATCTCTTCCTATTAGTCAGTTGAACTGAGCAATGACCCCAGTTATCAGACCTACTGCTTCATACTCTTCATACTTGCTAACATACATACATACATACTAAGCTCCTATATTGTTGTATTTATAAGTAGGTTTCATATAATTTCTATCAGCTCAGAATCATGCCCTATTCTATTCTTGCAGGTAATGATCTAGCCTTTATTACTGCATGGGAAATATTAGGTCAAGGCCTGAGCCAGTGACTGAACACCTGGAGAAGGGGTGTGGCAGTCCTGGGAGCACAGATGCAAGCTATTCATCTCTGTGACCAGAAGGGATGAACCCTGAGTCCACCCCACCCTAACTTCTATTAAGGGCTGGCAGCCAAAGGGAAAGCATTTCTACTTGGAGAATGCCTCCTCTGGAGTTTTCCAGAAGGTTCTAATCATTGGAATGGGGTAAGCTATTCCCTTATTACCAAGTTGTGACCAATATTCTTCTTGGGTTATCTGAAATCTAGTTAGTGACAGCTATATTCTCTGTCTCATGCAATACAATTATTTATGCCTTCATTACTTTTTGTGCTAGCATGTAGTCCAGTGATAGACCTGTGTGTGCTACCTGCAGCACCTGGGCAACTCTGTCTAATAGAGAAGGCTGGAACACATCTCTGCAGGCACATGGATTACCATGTTTCTATCAAGTCTTCCATGAATTTCATGGAATTGCAGTTTGAGTTCAAATTCAGTTTCTATTACTAGGAGGAAAAAAAAAAAAGCAACAGAAAAACCAAAAACCTGATTTTAACTATTGGCTGAAGATTGTTCCATGGAGCAAAAATATATCACCAGTGTCTCTTCCTTAGCTCTAAACTTCTCTTCCACTTTGCATTCTTCAATATAAACACAGAATAGCTCTCTGAATCCTAAAGCTTAAACCCTGCATGTATTGTGCTCATTCAAGTGAGGACAAGAAAACAGAAATCGAGTGAGAGATGCAGTCCTGTTGCTTTTTTTGCAGGTCAGGGAATGAGTGAGGACTGCAGCTGGGAGGACCTGGGTGGTGGATCAGAAAGATTCGGCTAAGCAAAAAACAAGAGCAGAGTCAAAGCTGTGGTTTTGTTTGGAACAGACGCTGTTAAATGACCTAGTGGCTGAATTCAGTGATGGAAACTATTTTCTGAGTTCACTGAGAAAATTCGTCTTGCTACCACTAGAAACAACTGATAAAATCAGAAATAGCTTAAGGCTTTAAATCATCAGACTATTTACCAAAACGTCCAAGTCCATTCCTATTCAGTGAAGTGTGTGAGTATTTTAGTGTTTTGCATATATTATTCCTCTATTCATATTAGCCACGTGAGAAGTAGGCCTGGATGTTAATACAAGAGGGAAGCACACTTCAAAATTTTGTGTGCGAACATTGTGGAAACAGAATACATGACATCTTTGTGCAGATACAAAGATGGATGAAGCCTCCTGGAATGTGATCTCTGGGAGTAAAAAGCAGCAAACAAAAATAACTTTTTAAATATTTCAGCAGAACTCTCTGAGTAACTAACTGCAGCTTGTCCTGTGGAACCCTGAAATTCTCCTCTTTAATGTTATCCGTATTACATTTTTCTGTACATATAATTTTCCCTCTGTGTACCACAGCTGACCTACTGTACCATTTCAGTTTGAGAGAAAAACAACAAAAATAGGTAATGAATGGGCGGATGAGTACTATCATTGAAGGAGGCTGCCATGAAGCTTGTAGCACTTTTTAAGCTTGTTTGCACACACTAGGAAAGCAGAGAACTGCAGTTAGAAATTAAAGGCAGCTTTCAAAGCTAAGAATTATTGACATTATAAGGGAATACCCATTATAAATATTCCCAGATGCTTCTTACAACAGGTATGAGGCCCTAGATGTGGAAGGCCTGTCTGAGGGCGGTAACAGCCCGCTCAGTCTAAACATGCTAACAAAACCAACCAGGACATGCCTTTCCCCACCACCAATGCCACTTCATTGAAGAAGAAGACGAGATGGGTATTAGTTGTGGGTGACTCCTCCCTACAGGGAATTGAATGTCCAAAATGCTGAGCAGATCCTCTTCTTAGAGAAGTCTGCTGTCTTCCTGGGGCTCAAGTGAGGGATGTACATCTGACAGACCATAATCCCTTACTGCTTTTCTGTACTGGGAGAGATGATGCGGTACATGTGGGTCAAGGACTAACAAAAGGGGCTTCAGGGCTTGGGACAATGACTAAAGGAATTGAATGCACAGACCATCTCTGTCTTCTGCCTTTCTATCTTCTTCTGCCTTTCTATCTTCTTCTGCCTT